>NC_142571.1:8730000-8992500 GCF_041283825.1 Pyrus communis | reverse complement strand
TGTAACTTCACTACCACCGACAACCTCCCACAAGTCTTGACCTTGAAGGTAAGACTCTATACACGTTGCCCACGTGTTATAGTTTTGGTTGTTGAGCTTCTTGATTCCTCCAACAACTTGAAGATCACCCATCGTATCGGCAAGACTTTGACAACACCGAACAAGCTTGAGTGACTACCGTGCAGAGTAATACACTACTCTCGACACAAAGAAGCTCCCTCTCAAGGTTTGTGATAACCCCAGCAATAATCTCAAGAAATTTTTTCTGATGTGGAAGATCAGTCAAAACTGCAACCACAGAGCATACTCGGAATTTCAAGAGACTTTACAACCAATGCTCTACCAAGAACGATCCCTGACTGACTTGGCTCTGATACCAATTGTTGAATAAGAAGAGTATCCAAGATAACTCTAATGATCCCAAGAAGAAGAAAATAGAGCACACTCTTAAAGAAAGCTCACAAAACAAATAATTAGCAAAGCTTTTCTTATTTAGCTCTAGGCTTTGTTTCTCCTTGGATGATATACAATGCTTGAGGACTTGGGTATTTATAGCAAACCAAATGAAAGCTACACCACACACTTACTTCACCTACAACATCCACCTACTTCGCCTACAACCTCCACTTACTTCACCAACCTCACACACTTACTTCACCAACCTCACACACTTACTTCACCAACCTCACACACTAACTTCACCTACAACATCCACCTACTTCACCTACAATTGACATTGATTCTCAACAGTAGGCTTCTGAGTGGACATTCGGTGTGAAGGTTGTTTTGGTCAGATATGCAATAGAAATTTGCATCATTGCGGAGTCTGGTGTATTTCAATATTTAATGGACTTCTAGGTCTAGCTTTAAAACCCCACAATTAGCAAGCAAGACGAGGCTTAATTTGTGGTCATGTATGTAGTTGGTTACTGAATTTTTCTCATGACGATTCCAATGTTTCATTACATAGAGCTCATGATTGTATATCATGGGTTTCCAATAATCATAAAAGCTTAACACACGACAAGATTGCTTCCACTTTGTCAAGGTGTTTTCTTTTCTCAATAGCAATGAACCATTCAGCCTACATTTATTTATTTTAGAAAACTTTAGAATTAGTCTTTGAAATTTGGAAAATAGAAAAAAATGATCCTTTTTTTAATCTTGAGTCCAAAATAGGATTTTTCGAATATGCACATAACACACACAAATGACAAATAGAATTTTTCTAAAACTTGAAATGACCAAATTGCCCTCACATATAAACGAGTTATTGCGAAGACCCAGTTAGCATTTTTTCCTTCCTTCTCCAAAAACCTATGCTTGATGAACGGCAAAGAGAACCCCTAAATCACCCAAGCATCGCTCTTTCCGGTTCATCTCTCTCTCATCTCTTTCTTTCTCTAATTCGATCATCGTCTCCATTTTTGCTTGTAATTACTTGTTTTTTGAATTGGGTTTTTGGGATTTGTAGAGATGGCAAGTCAAACAAAAGATGGATAGGTAAGAGAGACAGCTTGGAATGTGTTCTCGATTTTTCGAATTGGGTTTTTTTATATTTGTTTATGAGTTTTGTTATTTTGGATTCTGGGGTTTCAATTTTTGAGATTCTAGAGCCTCTCAATATGAAAAGGGTGGGTTTTTGCTACGAATTTTTTGCATTTTTAGCTTAATTTTAATTATTCTTTCTGTTAGCTATTAGAAAATCGACCATGTAGCTAACTTTATAGGTGTTAGGAGCTTTCAATGGCATTGTGCGTGAGTGTGTGTGAATGTTTTAATTAATGCTTCCTCTTTAGTTTGGGAAAATGTGTCTTGATGAAGTGATAAAAAGTACATGACAACTAAATTTCAAGAAAAATAAAGAAAAACAAACAAATTTAGTCCCTATTAGAACCATTTAACATATCACAAAAAATGTTCACTTCCTGATGTCATCTGTACTATCTGCACGAATTGCAGCTATTGAATTTGTCATGGCGCCAATAATCCCAATGGGATCGAAGTGTGAAAGGACCTTGTGCACTTCCACAGTCGCTGCATGCTTTCATGGCAGCATTGTCATTGTGGAGTTTTATTATTCTACCTTTAACTTCCATGTCCACCCAAATTGACAAAAAAGATCGCCGAGCTCTTTCTCTACACACAATTGGTAATGCAGAAGCTTGAGGCCTTTATCTTTTTCATCCCCCCTCCCCGTGGCACACCAAGATCACATCGTAGACGTACGTTGATGCTTGATGACCTTTGGAGATCACAATATTCAAAGACTCAATTCTGAGTTAGAAATTCTTGTATCCGAAGTAACATCGCATCCCTTGGTTGTACAAGGCCTCAAATTGTTGCACTCCCTGCACCGTTCTAGGAACTTGGACACTTCTTCATCTCTGCTCCATGAAGTCAGCGAGTTGACCATTTCAATGTCCGAATGTTGATGTGTTCGAAGATGCGATCGTGTTTGACGAGTTAGTTGAACTTCTTGCACACCATTTCTACTAAATACAGATCATTGAAAGAGCAGGAAGCAACCTTCATGAGTATTTCCAGAAGAAGCTCGTATGGTAGAGATTGTTTGAAAGAGAGAAGGGGGGGGGGGGAGTGCCTTTCTTCATCGTTGTAGAACTAGATGAGGTGGTTTATGCATGGACAATCATGAATAAATACACCACCTCTCAAGGAAGCAAAAAGTCATTCATTCATAATAGCCAAACCAATTAATTAAAAAAATTCTCAAGCATGCATGCAACCGTCATAACTCATAATTAAGACAACCTTAGAGAAACCAACCCAACCACCAAACCTATCACACTCATCCCCGACTATTAATTCTTTTTTTGATTCCTTGACATGACAAGTGCATAATGTGAGCAGGGTATGTGTAGAGATTGCGCATGACCTAACCATGTCCCAAAAGTCGCTTTCAAATTAATCTTGACAAATTGATGTTTTTAGTATTGAATCCAACATACTAGAATGCGCCACATGGACCGACTGCAAGAATCTTTTTATTTTTTTAATTGTTGGAAATCCAACGGTCCATATTACCAGACATTCTAAAATTCAACAGTTGTTATTAAGCCACATCATATAGAGTCATTGGGCTCTTCTGTTGGGGTTGCTGCAGAGGGTCTCACACTAGCAAGTGTTGTTGGCTCCACGGGTTTTGATTAGGCACGATCACCGGGTCGGTTGACTTGGTTAGGCGTCACGACCCTTGGCTCGGGGTCGGTAGAAAGTTTGTATAATTTAGCACTCGAGACCAAGTGGTACAAGTACATAATGGGACGTACGAGGTTTGGGTGTTTTCTTATACGAATTAGCAAGTATAGTTAAAGTGCTTTACATTGCATTTATGCATTGTTATCAATAATGATTTGATACTTGATTGTGTATGATGCCATGACACATAATCTAGTTTGGTTAATTTATTGTGTTAAGGTTATGTCCGTAGTGAGTTGTTGAAGTTCACGCCTTTATTGTTATGCAAGTTTTCGAACTAAACAATCAAGAGAGTAGGCGGAATAAGATTGAATTAGACGTGAGATCACTAGAAGTTTAATTAATTAATTAATTATTTTTGATAGCCTTATAAAGAATTCTTGAGTTTCTTTGTCCAAAAGGAATTTATTTTCATTAGGTTTTAGTTTATTTTTATTTATTTAATTTTTAGCTTGTGTTCCGGATTCGGGTTTGAGTTTTCTAGCAACCTAAGTCCGGAGCATGGCAGAATGGTGAATTAGATACCTTGGGAAAGAAGTGTTGGAAAGGATTTGCAAGATATATATATATATATATATATATATATATATATATATATAAGTATATGTGTGTGTGTGTGTGTGTGTGTGTTTGTTTGAAATTGGAAAGGTTTGTAACAAGTGGATTTTTGGACGTTGATACCTCTGGTAATATGCAAAGTGTATGGAATAGTCTTGAATATAAAGCTAGTTTTTGCATGTGTTGTTGCAATGGCATATTAGAGTTCTATTGAGAAAGATGTATAGTGAGACTGAAATGTGGACTTGAGCAGAATGGCAGCGGTCATCAATTAAAGAAAACAGAGAGAAAAATGGAGTTGTGTTTTGCTTGAGCGTGAGAGGAGGGGATAGGTTTGATGTAGTTTGTAAGTTAGGTTGGTGTAATGAAAAATAGGAGGCTCTTAAAAGTACAGAAATGAGGGGAAGTTTAAATAATTTCTGCGAAGGGAATTTCTGCAGAAAATATTGTCAGTTAGTTGGGGATTAGAAAACAGGACGATAATTTGACTTGGTATGGAGTTTCAAACTAGATCTTTGGTGCTAGATTAGTCTTTGAATAGTGATCAAGTATATGCCAAAATTTGTGTGCGGTTAGAAATTTCATATTGATAGAATATAGAAAACTATGATTTTGATCATGGAAATTGATGGTATTTTGAAAGGTGGCATATCCCTGGAACTCGCTGAGATAATGAAATAAAAGCTTCTTTTGAAGATGCATGGACATGAAAATAAGAGCGCAGTGAATAGTGGGAATGAAAATCACAATTATACACTCTTGGTGAAATATGTAGAGAAAGGGTGGGGCGGGAGTGCCATAATTTGGTGACTGGGGATGCAATTACTAAAATCAGAATTGTGGTTGTCTTGTGGTAGAATTCAAATATAAGAAAAAGAAAATTACGTATTTACTTATGTGAAATTGGGGATGCTCTTAACCACTTGAGTTACAAACCGTTAGTAAAACTATCTTTGGACGAATGTTTACTTATGTGAACTCGAAGTACCTACAATATAGATAAAACCAAAGACAATTAAATATTTGCAACTGCACAAGATCAACAATAGTATGTTAAGGGCAAGCACGAGGTCAATTATTATTCAATTGCTATGCAAATGTTAAAGGTCGTTCGTTATTTAAAAAAAATTGTTCATTCTATGGCATGACTTAATCCATGGTCATGCATTAAATCGTGTATCCATATATGAAATTATATTACTAATCCGACATACAATTAAACACATCTATAGAAACTCATTTAAGTGTGGGAGAATTGTGTGGTAGCAGAAATTTGCTGCCTTCTATTTTGACGAACTTGTACCTACAAAACAATCAACACTTTTGATCAAAGACCTAAGGCTTAAGCGCCCACGAGGTGGGGAGGGGGGGTGTTCAGTAGATGGATCTCCGATGCCTAAGTTTCTCTTAAAAGAATGAGTAAGATATTAATTAGGAGATAATATGTTGGAATGATGATGGGAATATTCATAATTGATTGTGATAGGAATTCTGTACTTGATATGGTTGATCTTATTGTATTAAAGATAGGATTTGGTAATTAATTCTATCTTTAATGCCTTTGATTTTTTTTTTCCATGCCATGAGTAGGGGAGCTTTGAGTAGTTGTAGTCCGCTGCTTGAACTTCTAGGGATGCTCAGTTGCACGTGGGAATACTTGATAGCTCTGCCCATTTAATGAGGGCAATCTTGTCATTCTTGAGTAAAAGTCCATGTGTCCCCTTCTGAATGTTTAGGATTATTTTCTGTTCCACAAATTGTATCAACAAGAATCAGCTACACTACCTCAAGACATATGTAGTTAGAGGACATTTCCCCATGGTTGGGGCCTCAACTCCAAGTCAAAGTATTTTTTTTTTTTTTTTTTTTTTTGAAGAAACAATATTATTCACATTAAGGGAGTGAGGGAGTGTGTTAAGCCTCATAATGGGCTAGCAATAATATGGTTCAAATTCGCCTTTAGGGAGAATCAAACCTAAGACATCTCACTTAAAAGTAAAGAGGAATACCACTAGACCGTATTAAGTGACAACTCTAAGTCGAAGTATTAGTTCTCTCTTCCTTGCTTTCTCTTGAGTTAATGAGATATTTCTTTTCTGATGAGAAAAGGACTTCCAGTTTGAAAAATGCAACATAGACCAAAAACCAAAGCACAAGTTGAAATTTTCAAACTGCAACACCCATCAAAACCCAACATGAGAATAGTTGCACTCTTGAGTTAATGAGAAGTTTCGTTACACCCGCACTCTTGACTTAATGAAAAATTTCGTTACACCTGCACTCTTGACTTAATATATGTTAGGAGTTTGAAGGTCCTAATGTTGAAGAAATTGGGTATCGAATAAAAATTTCTGGCTTCAAATCCACCTCACTTCAAGCCAATATAGGAATTGAAATTGATGACTCTAATGCCTTCATTTGCTGCTGAGAGTCCGAAACTTTCCTTCTCTTTACTATCTGGTGGTTTGAGTGCAGGCCTGTAAACAGGTCGGGTTTCACTTGATTCGTTAAGCTAACGGGTCACTCACACCCGTCTCGTTGAGCTAACAAGTCACTCAAACTTAACCCGTTAAGCTAATGGGTTACCTATTTCACCTGTTAACAATTTTTTTTGCTTTTTTGTTTAATTTTGCATTCTAATACAAATTACACATATTTTAATCAAGATTTCAAGCATGAAGGCCAACACATTTAGAAGTACCCAAATACAAAGTTGATAAGTCTTACAATTGGGCATACAAATATGATAAAACCTTACGAGTGTGTCAATACAAACATCATAAACCCTTACTGAAGGAACTCATGAGATAAACTATATGTGTGTATGCACAATTTTTTTTCTTTTTCTTTTATGGTGTTGCTCATTTGTCTAACTTCTAATTTCACCCCATCTCAAAAGTTGAAGACTTGACTTAAAAAATTAATTCATGAATCAATTAGTTAAGGACGCATGTAGAAGAAGTGTGATGCACTTGTCCCCATTACTAACACGTCCGACCTTGATATCCTCCAAACACCAAGGTAGGCATGTGCTGGCCGACACCCGAAGGTGACGAAGCCATACTAACATGCATGAGAAATAACAAACATAAATAAAAGTTATGAATTTAAATATAGTGAATATGCAATTGAGGAACGTGTTCAGAGCATACAACTAATTTGAGACACTAAAAATGAATAATATAAAATTGAATGAACAAAAGGAGACGGGTCCTACACCGAGAGGACTCGAAGATGTCGATGCGGGAGTGCCTTAACCCCTTGATTGTACGTCTCGATTCTAAGTCCTGAGGGGCATAAAACAAAACATGAGTGCACCAAGTTGATATATATAAATAATACGAAAACAGTTAATCTTTAACGTACTAACCCCCAGGTTTAGAAAACTTGTATAGCATAATAAATAATAGGTTTTTTTGAAAACCCTAGCATGTCATAAAACTTCATAAAACATATATTATATATAGTGTGCTTAATAATGGTATCAAAATTGCCTAAAGGCTCTCCGTCACACAGCCGTAGGCAAAACATACGCCCGTATGCACTACACCTTCCGGCCGAAGCCAATATAAATATCTTCCGCCCATAGGCACCAACCAAACGCCCGACTGAAGCCAATATAAATATCAATCACCCGTAGGCTCTTGCAGCATCGACCCGAAGGCATATAAGTATCAATCGCCCTTAGATAGTATCAATCGCCCGTAGGCAGGACCATTCACCTGTAGGCAGATCGTATGAATAACCCCTAAGTAAGTACATAATAACATTTACATAATATTTCTAATATATATATATATATATATATAATATTAATCTATCTTAATTCGGAGCTCAGTAACTAAAACGTCATATTGTAAAACCACATTCATAAGTGTGTGTATATAGTCATCCATCATATATACCACAAAGAACGTAAAGTCGATAAAGTATTAAATATCAATAAATCATATATAACCATAAATCTTTAAAAGGGAAGCAAATCCGATAAAGCATGATAATTCATAAAGTGTAAAACCAATTTACTCATAAATGTTTCGTAAAATGTATCCATAAAATCATGTTTTTCATGTATGTATTTTTAATAGTAAAACATACATTTTGGAAGGGGTCCACTCACTTTACACCGTTGGCGAAGAGCCGTGCAAACAAGGGTGGACGGAAACGCCACTAACAAACGCACCTAAGCACATATAGAGTACAATTAATAAAACTCTACCATAACGATTGAATTTATGAAAACGGATGTCATAAATGGATTCAGGACGTTGAAATTAGTTTATGAGGGGTCTCAACCGAAACCCGAAAAAGTCAACCCAAGTCAACGATCAACGGTCAAAGTCAACGGGTCGGATCCAGTTCCGGGTTTAGGCTTGGGTTCTCATCTGGGCAGGGTTAAGTAACCGGGCCTGGGCCCAAGTATGGGTTGGGCTTAGTAGCTAGGCCCATAGGGTCTGGGTTAGGTCTCAAGGTTAGGCCTGGGCAACTTGGTCTGGGCTGATTCTCAATTGGGTTTGGACCAGGCTTACATAGCCTAAAAGCTTGGGTTGGGCTCCGTGTGCTGAAGGCCTTGGGTTGGGTTTTGGGTTAAAGGGTTTGGGGTTTGGGCCTGAGGTAATTGGGGTTGGGCTGGCCAATCAGGCCGTAAAGATTTGAAATAACGTACTATACATAAATACTTGAAGATAGGAAAGAATATATGTATAAAGAAGAAATCAAGTTAGAATGGTTGCATCAAAAAGAATATGCCACACCGTCACAAACGGGTTACCAAATCCTCTTTCATGCCTCCAAGCTCATACTTTCTTCCCCCATCAGTATAATAGCGAAAACATACTTTATAAAGATATAAAGTCAAAATTGTATAGTAACGTATGGTCAAAAATATGTATGTATAATATGATAACGTCAAAATAGATAAGTACTAACATAAAGGTCGAAAAACTCGTACTGAATGACTCACCCAAACTTTGGTAACATAAAAAATGCAATTGTATAACTATAATAAGGTAAGTTAAAATACTTGTATTGAAAATCAAAATCGAAATGAAAATGGGTCTTGCCCAAGCATTCGTAACATCACGTACTTCGAGAATAGATGTGTCTTTGGGTCAGGCCCCAACAAGAACTAAACAGTAACAACTATCGTAGACGGGTCTACTTGCCCACTTGCTTAATGAACCCAACAAATATGCCCTCAATATTACAGTCGGCTGCCCGCGATATCGACAACACATTGTTGTCTGGATAAGCAAGTAGTAATATCCTAAGGGTGTAAACAAACCAATTTGTCCAAACACCAAGGCGACAACAACACAAGCACATAATTTCTCAAATCATAAAATCAAACATCTGAAAACCAAATTTGCAAAACTCCACTGTCCAACCAGTGCTGTTAATAGAATCAATCAAACCAAGTCTCAAATAGTGCCATACACAAACTGGAAATAAAAATTATCGTTGTAACTGCTCCAAAAGAGATTGATGCAAAATCTAATCATTCAGAAACCACAAATCAAAAGAACGCAACACGTCCTTCAAGATCTAGATAGTTATCTTAAGACTGTCCAACAGTCTGCAAATAAAAATGCAATACAGGACAAACAACTTAGTACTCAAGAACTTCACGAAAACTTCACACAACCTAGAAGTGAAACCTGCATCACGATGAGGTACAAAATTGACGATACACTGAGAACTAGAACAATGTGATTCATAATGCCTAAGCAAGCTGATTCATTGAAAATTTCTCTCGAATTTAGCGAACAGTTATGCCGAGAAGGCTAAGGGACACCTACGAATTTAACGGTCAAAACAAGTCCAACAAATCTAAAGTATAAGATAACAAGAGTGAATGTGTGGTTTTGATGCAAGAATACGTGTAAGTACCTAACTTGATTATGTGGTGGTAAGTCGAGATGGTTGAGTGCGAACTCGACTCCGGTGGTAGTCTAAAAATCTAATAGACGAGAACTTAAACTTTGTTCCCATTCCAACCTTTACAATAACTCCTTACAATGATAAACTCAGGGATATTCAAACACTAGTGGTAATGATCCACTCGATAGGATGTTAATGGGTAAGGGGATGATTGATGGTTCTAGCTAAAACTTTTGGTTCTGAGTGGTCTTTCAAAACAGTCTCCCTAGTTTGGAAATGATACAAAGTGCCGCAAGATAAGCATAAACCCAATGACTATAATGCTTTCTAGTACCAGGAGGTGAAACTGAGATTACGATCGAAGTCGATGGTAATCAAGACATCGGACTAACGAAGTCTAGAATGAAAGATTATGCCAAGGTAAAACTAATTCTTCGAAGAGAAGACGATAATGGAATATGGATAGCTCAGATGAAGTTAAGTTGCCCATGGGATTTTCTGATAAGAGCATCAGCTATTATAATTGCCTGACCCTAATGGTACTCAAAGGTGCACACAACTCACCGATGAGTTCCATCCACCTCTTCTGTCTCCAACTCAACTATTTCTGTGTGAAAACACGCTACAACTTCTTTGATAAAAAAGGATGCAACATTTCTCGCTATAGAGAAAATGTCACCAGATTTTACAGCAAAAAAGATCGTTATCAACTCTAGGTTAAAGATAGGATAGTTCACATCACGCAATTCTGTTCGTCAAAATGTACACATGTTACTCGATCCTATTGCATCAGCGTGCAACCAAACATTTAATAATACACCACCGTAGAATTCGAAAGGTGTAAGAACTACGATCGGATGAGACAATTCCCCGTTTTCAGAAACTTCGTTCATTGTCAACATTTCAACAAAATTGACTCGTTTTTTAATCAACAAGGAAATAGAGCTAAGTTCAAGGAATAGTTAAGAACTGCTGATAGGATTTGACGAGGTCAAAGGCATTTCGTATTTCATAACACAATGTGAGGATTTTCATTTCGTATTTCATAACACCATGTGAGGAATAACATCTACTACCAAAGAAACTCCCAAGAAAAGTACCTACTATAAAACAAAAACGAGGCCCGAAGAATTTGATGTACAGCTGACAGTCGATGTTTAGTGAACTTGACCTCGTTGTTGGAGTAAGCGAAAAGGTTATCGATAGAACAATCGCCGAGAATTGTTCTAAGGATCCACACGAATTTCCTCAGCGAGAGCGAGTCCGAGTACATTGATTCGATCCCACTAACTAGCACCTACTAAACTTCACAACATCTAATGATTACTCATTTTCTCCAACACGCACTTCGAATGTCTTCAACAATTTCCATATAGATGTGACTTCGCCCGCCATTCCTAAGGAATGCATGTCGCAGAGTGACATCTCTGACTCAAATCTTTTGAACTCAAACCACTTAGATTTTTTTTCCACCATACTCCACTATAGATACGACTCTGCCCGTAATTCCTAAGGAACATATGTTGCAAAGTAGCATCACCGTTTCGATCTCCAGTTGGTCTTAACCAACTCATACCATTAAAATCTTTCTGTTTCCAAACACTCATATGTAGATCCAATTATGCCCGCAATTCCTAAATAACACATGTTGCAGAGTATCGGTCCGATGTTGAAAGTCGTCCAACAATCCATTTCATCACCGATGAGGCACAATCCTGACACGAAAATTCTTATTCTTCAATAGAAAGTGACTATTTACACAGAATAAGGGTTGCACAATCGTGCCAAATGACAACAAATCCGGAGTCGTGATATCCAAATGATGTCATGATTGACACAAGACTACAGTAATAGAAGATCCTAAGTATGCTCTGAAAAAACCACGCTCGGATACCAAATTGACACGCCCAACCCTAAGATCTTCCAAACATTAGGGTAGGCATGTGCTGGCCGATACTTGAAGGTATCAAAGCCATACATTTTGGAAGGGGTTCACTCACCTTACACCTTTGGCGAAGAGCCGTGTAAACAAGGGTAGACGGAAACACCACTAAGCACATATAGAGTACAATTAATAAAACTCTGCCGTAACGATTGAATTTGGAAAAACAGACGTTATAAACGGATTCAGGACGTTGAAATTAGTCTAGGAGGGGTCCAACTGAAACCCAAAAAAGTCGACCCAAAGTCAATGTTGACGGGTCAACTATCAACGGTCAAAGTCAATGAGTTGGATCTGGTTCCAGGTTTGGGCTTGGGTTGTCATCTGGGCTAGGTTAAGTAACCGGGCTTGGGCTTAGGTTTGGGTTAGGCTTGGTAGCCAGGCCCAAAGGACCTGGGTAACTAAGTCTGGGCCGGTTCTCAATTGGGTTTGGGCCAGGCTTACATGGCCCAAAGGCTTGGGTTGGGCTTAGTGGGTCGAAGGCCTTAGGTTGGGTTTTGGGTTAAAGGGTTTGGGGTTTGGGCATGGGGTAATTAGGTTTAGGCTGGCCGATCGGGCTGGGTTCCATTGACCAACAAGTTGGGCCGATCTAAGCTAGTGGATCGGGTTTAAACCATTTTTCAGGCCAGGTGGCCGATTTCGAAGGAGAAGAAAGCCAGAGCTTCTCAAGCTTCGGTGAAGCCTAAGACTTAATCAAAATACGTCATGCAATATACCAAATTAAAGCCCAAGGAATGAGGATTCAACACATACTAATAGTTTCCTCAGTCGTGGCCGGAGTTGGCCGACAAACCCATGTAAAGTCATGGCCCATTGCCGGATAACTGGGTTTATTACCCTAAGTTGTTTTCAAGCTAATCCTTCACAAAAAAAAGGTATATATACTTAGGAATCGAACCAATCACCCAATGGAGATAGAGAAAAATGACTCTGAGTCTCACCTAAATGGATATGGTCAAACTCGCTGGATTCCTTTGGTTTCGCACCGGCTTCCATGGTGCCTAGGTCTCAGCTGGAGTCTATCACATTGCCTGAGGCTCTTAGACTCAAGGAGGGGGGTGAAGAAATAAGAGGTGAAGGTGGTATGTGATTGTTGTCAAATGGGTGAAGGATTGGGGAGAGATTTACAGAGAGAGGTAAGAGGGAGAGGAAGAGAGATAGAGTGTAAGGGGAGAGAGAGTGTGATAGGAGAAGAGAAAGATGAGAGATGGTTGGGGACCAAAAAGCAATGGTGGGCCCCAATGGCACCCCAAATAAGATTGACCAAAGACAAAATTCAAAATAAAAATCCCCACCAAAGTGAAATTACAAAATTGCCCTCGACGTTCTGTGTTATGTAAAATAATTCAGGACAGGTCGTTACAGCTACACCCGTCTCTATCACTTTTTAGAAATTAATTTGTGGAAGAATTTTATACTGATGCCAATCTATAACTAGTTGTGTCACTTTGCACTCCATACATAGCTAAGAGCACAAAACAATCCCCTTCTCGAGAGACGTGCCTAAGATGAATTTCACCCACTGAGGAAGGGCAAGGGTGAGGAAAAGTCCAAAGTTAGTTACTATTTATTCTGAAAAGTAAATGCATTTGTACAACTCCATTTGTTGTGTCATTCAGTATTACAGTCTGATGGTATTTATTTTCACTTGTAAGTTTAGGTTTGAATCTCGTGAATGGCGAATTCGATACCAAATTAGGTTGCCAATTGTGTGGCTTAGCTGAACTTCCCTTCTCCTTAGTGTAAAATATATCGTTGTACTTAAAAAAAAAAAAAAAAACTCCATCCATTGCCATTGCCCGGGGCAATTACATAAAAAAAAAATATATATATATATATATATATATATATTCTGCTTTGTTGGCTTTCTCCTTTATGTATCATTAGCGCCTTAAATTTTTTAAGAGATTTTAAATCATTCTCATCATACCACGTGTCATTATCTATTAATAATATTGGATCATATTTTTTAGGGTAAAGTACAAAAAACTACCTCAACTATTGGGGTCACGACAGTTTCATACCTCATCTTTTAAAATTGACAATGTCATACCTCCGTCAATTTTTCTGTTAAGTGCTGACGTGGCAAAAGACTGGGACCACTTTCTATTAAAAAATTAATAAAATATTATTAAAAACTAAAAAAAAGTATTTAATATTTTTTTAAATATTAAAATAATAAATAAAAGTAAAAAAAAAAAAACAATTGAAATCCAAACCCCACCCGTCCCCCAGGAGAAGGAGGAAGAACCGAAGAAGAAGAAGAAGAAGGAAGAAGAGGAGGAGGAAAAAAAAAAAAAATTTGAAATCCCAACCCCACCCGCCCCCCAGGAGAAGGAAGAAGAACCGAAGAAGAAGAAGAAGAAGAAGAAGAAGAAGAAGGAAGAAGAGGAGGAGGAAAAAAAAAATTGAAAACCTAACCTCAGAGGAAGAACCGAAGAAGAAGAAAAAGAAGGAGGAAGAAGAGGAGGAGAAAAAAAAAAAAAATAAATAAATTTGAAAACCCAACCCCCCCAGGAGAATGAGGAAGAACCGAAGAAGAAGGAGGAAGAAGAAGAGGAGGAAAAAAAAATGGAAACTCCAACCTAGAAAAAAAAAAAAAAACCATAAGAAGGAAGAAGAAGAAGAAAGGGTCCCTGCACCCCCTAGGAAATTTTTTTGTTTTGTTTTCTTATTCTTAATTTTTTTAATATTTAATTATTAAAAATATATTTAATTATTTTTTAATCCAACTGGATTAGTGAGTGGTCCATGTCTCTTGCCACGTTGACGGAGGTATGACATTGTCACAAATTCGTAAGATGCGGTATGACATTGTCAATTTTAAAAGATGAGGTATGAAACTGTCGTGATCTTAATAGTTGAGGTAGTTTTTTGTACTTTACCCTATTTTTTATAAGATTATCGACCATTCATGTCATGCCACATATCCTTATTCAACTAGGAGTTTGTAACAAAAATAATATTGAGTTGTGGTGTAGTATTGTGAAATCCCATCTCCGGAATTTCACTATTCGTTACGAATCTCGTATTTTAAATTCGTATTTTGCGATTACATTATCTTTATTCGTTAATTTTAATTCCGTTAATTTTAAGTTTAGTAATTGATTAGTTTTTGAGTTGGAAGATTCATAATCAATCTTTATCTTTCGTTGACATTTCGAAGTTACAACTAGTGTTTTTTTTTTTTTTTTTAAATAGATCTCGAATCCACGAACACATGGGCGAAAATCGTTTGTGAGTCCGAATTATAATAGTATAGTTATGGACGTTTGAAGTTGTGAAACTTATTTTAATTTCCACTTAGGGAAAAAAAAAAAAAAAAAAAAAAAAAAGGGCTCAAACATTTTTTTTGGGGTTAAAGGACCGGCCATTTAAGGGGAAATGGGCAAACATTAGATGGGGGAATTGTTTCCATTTCGCGAACAGGCACCACAACACAACACCTTCAGCCGGTCCAAACTCAGCCATCTTCCGTCTCCACAAAAAAATAAAAATCAAGGGTTTTAAGGCCTAATTCGGGTGGAACTCCACAGGAAAGATCCGGGGTTCTCGACAACGAATTGTCATGCTAGAGAGTATCACCATTCACTATCACCCTTAATCGACTTCCCTTGGACCCAGAAACTGGACTCAACTGGTGGTTGGGCGTTGGAACACTAAGGAAGCTGAAATTAAGAACACCCATCTTAGGGTTTTCGTCAGGTGTGAGCCAATTTGGGGGCCTTCCCAGCCAAATTGGACTTGTACGCAGGTATAAAATTTACTTTACTTGTTGAGATCTTTATTTTTGTAAAATTTGAGAAATTTTGGTGAAAGTCGGATTTTCCGAAGTGTGACATTCGAATTATGAAAATGTTGTTAGTTGAGTGTATTATTGATAAGGTCCGCCACTTGATTATTCTAAGGATTGACGATCTTACCATTGAATTGACACCAAATTTTAGTATGCTATGGTAGATATTGTTTAAGGATCTTAAGGACTTACTAGTGAAAATCTAGTGATTGGATCTTACGGAGCAAATGACGTAAGATCATGGACCCTACCTTAGAATGACATTTCGATTCCTCATTAAATGTCGTTTTACGAGACTTATGAGAGTTTTGGGTAGGTGAATTTATCGATAGAAACCTAAATGTGGATTTGTGCTTTGTTTTAGGCGGTGATAGAGCTTGATGCCTTGAATTCCATGCTTGAGTGCGTTAGTGTGGATCTCAGGTGAGTGATTTTAATCTCTATGATATGATTATTACTTTGAAATCTTTCGGACTAACAAGCTTTGTGATTACACCATGGATTCTTAAAACAGGTCTTATGCTAAATAATTGTTGTTATTAAGTTGCCATCGGTCTACTTATGAAACATTATGTGAATTGGATATTTGAACCGTGATGGATTGTGTTTTGGATTATATATTTGATGGTTTGATGAAAATGAGGGATTGTAAATGACCGTTACCCTAATGTCATGAGGTTAGGCAACACTAAGTCTGCACCATGTAGCAATGGTACGTGGATGGTCTTGCTTGGTTAATCCGCGTAAGGGGACCATACTATTTCTGGATCGCGCTCGGTTAATCCGCGTTGGGCAATCCTTATATCCTAGGTATGGCCATGCACATTTAGAGGTGATCATGCTTGGTTAATCCGCATTGGGTGATCACTTCTCAATAGTTGTAGGAGTGACTCTGCTTGGTTAATCCGCTTTGGGGGGTCACTACCTACTTGGTTACTTTCTCAGGGGTGACTCTGCTTGGTTAATCCGTTTTGGGGGGTCACTACCTATTTGGTTACTTTCTCAGGGGTGACTCTGCTTGGTTAATCCGCTTTGGGGAGTCAGTACCTACTTGGTTACTTGCGTAGGCTTCGGCCGAACGATGTCTCTCTAACTCTAGTTTGAATGTAGCCGTGATTGTGGCTTCAAGAACTTTGGAGTGTTGATTTAGAAAAGTCTTTGGATGTATGTGTGACTCCTTTGGAGTTTGCAAGGTTTGGTAGCGATTTCTTATGAATGAATTATATTCAAGGTTTATAAATTGTGAATGACAGCTAGTATTATCAATGTATCATTTACTTTATATTATTTGTCGCTCACACAAGTTTAGTAACTTATCCGGGTTGTTGTTTGCCGGTGCACCATTCCGATGGTGTAGGCACTGATCTTACAGGTAACAAGTCTGAGTAGCCTTCGAGAGGCTCGTAGGTGGGGTAGCAGTACAGTTATCAGAGATTTGGAGTGCTAGGTTACCCCTATATATTATCTTGTACCTTATTTTGGGACCTTCTTTTGAGCACCTCAAACTTGTTCTTAGTAAAGCAAAGATTATGCTTCTTTTTGGGATGTACATATTTGTAAATAGATTATGAAGAACGTAGCCACCTTCCTTTTATTTTGGGTTGCAGTTCAAGTATTTTATTTTGTATGGTGTATATTGTTCAACGAATGTTATTTTTTTTTCCTTGGCCACGTGTCGATTTTCGACGTTTGTCGGGATCGGGGCGTGACAAGTATGGTGTGAGAAATCAAGAACATGGTTGGGTTTTTATAGAATAAAAAAAAATAATTTTATTTCCCTTTTTTCATTTTTAACGTCAAATTAATCCTTACAACTTGATTTTTGTAGTATTGAATCCGAGTACTAGAAAGCGCCACATGCACCGACGGTAAGGATCTTTTTATTTTTTTAACTGTTGAAAATCCAACGGTCCATATCATCAGACATTTTAAAATTCGACGGTTGATATCGAGCCATGTCATATAGAATTGTTGGGCTCTTCTATTAAGGCTGCTGTAGAGGATCTCACACCAGCAGGCGTTGTTGGCTCCACGGGTGTTGATTAGGCACAATCATCGGGTCGGTTGACCTGGTTAGGTGTCACAACCCGGGCTCGGGGTTGGTAGAAAGTTTGTATAATTTAGCGCTCGGGATCAAGTGGTATCAGTATAGAATGGGATGTACGAGATTTGTTGTTATACGAATTAACAGGTATAGTTAAAGTGCTTTACATTGCATTCATGCACTGTTATCAATAATGATTTGATACCTAATTGTGTATGATGCCATGACACCTAATCTAGTTTGGTTAATTTACTATGTTAAGGTTATGTTCGTAGTGAGTTGTTGAAGTTCACGCCTTTATTGTTATGCAGGTTTTTTTTTTTTTTTTTTTTTTTTTTTTTTCTTTTTTTGTGTAGCCTTGTAAAGAATTCTTGAGTTTCTTTGTCCAAGAGGAATTTATTTTCATCAGGTTTTAGTTTATTTTTATCTCATATTCCAGATTCGGGTTGAGTTTTCTAGCAACCTGAGTCCGGAGCATGGCAGAATGGTGAATTAGAAACCTTGGGAAAGAAGTGTTGGAAAGGATTTGCGAGATATAAATATATATATATATATATATATATATATATGTATATATAAGTATATGTGTGTGTGTGTCTGAAATTTGAAAGGTTTGTAAACAGTGGATTTTTGGACGTTGATACCTCTGGTAATATGCAAAGTGTATGGAATAGGCTTGAATATAGAGCTAGTTTTTGCATGTGGTGTTGCAATGGCATATTAGAGTTCTATGGAGAAAGATGTATAGTTTGACTGACTTGTTTTAGTGAAATGGGTTAGAAAGGAATTATGAGGAGACCAAAGAGACCTGAAATGTGGACTTGAGCGGAATGGCAGCGATCATCAATTAAAGAAAAAAAAGAGAAAAATGGAGTTGTGTTTTCCTTAAGCGTGAGATGAGGGGATAGGTTTGATGTAGTTTGTAAGTTAGGTTGATGTAATGAAAAATAGAAGGCTCTTAAAAGTGCAGAAATGAGGGGAAGTTTAAATAATTTCTGCGAAGGGAATTTCTGCAGAAAATATTGTCAGTTAGTTGGGGATTAGAAAGTTGAACAGGACGATAATTTGACTTGGTATGGAGTTTCCAACTAGATCTTTGGTGCTGGATTAGTCTTTGAATAGTGATCAACTATATACCAAAATTTGTGATGGTATTTTGAAAGGTGGCATATCCCTGGAACTTCCAGAGGGAATGAAATAAAAGCTTCTTATTGAAGATGCATGGAGATGAAAATAAGGGCCCAGGGCATAGTGGGGATGAAAATCACAATTATACACTCTTGGTGAAAAATGTAGAGAAAGGGTGGGTGGGAGTGCCATAATTTGGTGACTGGGGATGCAATTACTGGAATGAGAATTGTGGTTGTTTTGTGGTAGAATTCAAATATAAGAAAAGGACAGTTACATATTTACTTATGTAAAACTAGGGATGCTCTTAACTACTTGAGTTACAAGCCGTTAGTAAAATTGTTTTTGGACGAATGTTTACTTATGTGAGCTCGGAGTACGTACAATATAGATAAAACCAAAGATAATTAAATATTTGCAACTGCACAAGATCAACAATAGTATGTTAAGGCCAAGCGCGAGGTCGATTATTATTTAATTGCTATGCAAATGTTAAGGGTCGTTAGTTATTTTAAAAAAAATTGTTCATTCTATGGCATGACTTAATCCATGGTCATGCATTAAATCGCGTATCCATATATGAAATTATATTACTAATCCCACATTCAATTAAACACATGTATAGAAACTCATTTGAGTGTGGAAGAATTGTGTGGTAGCAGAAATTCACTGCCTTCTGTTTTGACAAACTTGTACCTACAAAACAATCAACACCTTTGATCAAAAATCTAAAGCTTACCCGCCCACGAGGTGGGGAGGGGGGTTCAACAAATGAATCTTCGATGCCTAAGTTAGTTTCTCCAAAAAGAACGAGTTTTTAGGGTTTGTACGCGTTCCAAAAGCTTATCGAACTTTAGAGGTGATGAGGGTATTTATAAGAGATGGTTGCCAGTCATGGTGTAGGGATTTGCCCTACACATGATGACTTCCTATTGGCCAAATTATGTCATCCGTAGGATGCGCAAGGAAATGATGTTTCCAAGATCTTAATTAGGAGATAATATCTTGTTAATATCTTGGAATGATGATGGGAATATCCATAATTGATTGTGATAGGAATTCCTTACTTGATATGGTTGATCTTCAATTAGGATTAAAGATATGATTTGGTAATTAATTCTAATCTTTAATACCTTTGATTTTTTTCATGCCACGAGTGGGGGAGCTTTGAGTAGTTGTAGTCCGCTGATTGAACTTCCAGGGATGCTCAGCTGCACATAGGAATACTTGAGAGCTCTGCCCATTTAATGAGGGTAATCTTGTCTTTCTCAAGTTTCAGTCCACGTGTCCCTTTTTGAATTTTTGGGATTATTTTTTGTTCCACAAATTGTATCAACAAGAATTAGCTACACTACCTAGAGACATATGTAGTTGGAGGCCGTTTCCCCATGGTTGGGGCCTCAACTCCAAGTCAAAGTATTTTTTTTTTTTTTAAGAAACGATATTATTTATACTAAGGGGGTGGGGGAGTGGGCTAAGTCTCACAATGGACTAACAATAATGTGGTTCAAATTCACCTTTGGGTAGAATCGAGCCTAAAACCTTTCATTTAAAAGTAAAGAGAAATACCACTAGACCGTATTATTAAGTGGCAACTCCAAATCGAAGTATTAATTCTCTCTTCCTTGCTTTCTCTTGAGTTAATGAGATATTTCTTTTCTGATGAGAAAAGGACTTGCAGTTTGAAAAATGCAACATAGACCAAAACCAAAGAACAAGTTGAATTTTCAAACTGCAACACCTGTCAAACTCCAACATGAGAATAGTTGCACTCTTGAGTTAATGAGAAATACCACTACAAGAATTGAAACTAATGACTCTAATGCCTTAATTTGCGGCTGAGAGTCCGAAACTTTCATTCCCTTCACTATCTGGTGGTTTGAGTCTAGGCTTGTAAACGTACAGGTTGGGTTTATTGGGTTTGGGTCAGGTTTCACCTGATTCGTTTAGCTAACGGGTCACTTACACTCGTCCCGTTGAGCTAACGGGTCACTTAAACTCAACCCATTAAGCTAATAGGTCGCCCATTTCACCTGTTAACAAATTTTTTTGTTTTATTTATTTTTTATTTTTTTTGTTCTAATACAAATTACACATATTTTAATCAAGATTTCAAGCATGAAGGTCCAACACATTTAGACACATTTAGAAGTACCCAAATACAAAGTTGATACGTCTTGCAATTGGCCATACAAATATGATAAAACCTTACAAGAGTGTCAGTACAAATATCATAAACCCTTACAGAAGGAACTCATGAGATAAACTATATGTGTGTCTATGCAAAAATCATCTCAAAAGTTGAAGATTTGACTTCAAAAATTGACTCACGAATCAATTAGTCAAGAGCATCTTTTACGCATGTAGAAGATATGATGCACTTGTCCCCATTACATCCGTGTCTATCACTTTTTAGAAATTAATTTGCGGAAGAATTTTATACTGATGCCAGTCTATAAATAGTTGTGTCACTTTGCACTCCATACATAGCTAAGAGTACAAAACAAAAAAAATCAAAAGATTGTTGTTATGGGGTTACTTGATATCTCCATCATTCGCATGGTTTCAAAACTAGTACTAGTTTTGTTGTTGTTTCATCATGTGGTTATTGCTACCTCTTCCTACTCTTCGCAGAAGCAGTATCCATCTTGCCCTGATGGGGAGAAGTCCGCCCTGCTGCAATTCAAAGACAGCTTTACTATTGACAAATCTGCTTCTAGATCTACCGATGCTTATCCAAAGGTTTCATCATGGAAACCAGCTGAAGGAGGAAATAGCACCTGCTGCTCATGGGAAGGTGTCGAGTGTGATGAGAAGACGGGTCATGTGATTGGCCTAGATCTTGGTAGCAGCTGTCTCCACGGCTCTATCAACAGCAATAGCAGCCTCTTCCGCCTTGTTCATCTTCAAAGGTTAAATCTCTCTGACAATAACTTCAATTACTCTCAAATTCCTGCTAGCATTAGGAATTTTCCAAGCCTCACTCATCTTGACCTCTCTACCTCTGTCTTTTCTGGTCAAGTCCCTTCTGAACTTTCACTGTTATCCAAGTTGACATACCTTAATCTAGCTCTCAATCTCGATAGATTGTCAGAAGATAAGGATCATCAGTCGTCAGAAGAGGAGAATTATCCCTTGTTGAAACTTGAAGCATCAGATCTTGGAAGCCTAGTGCAAAACTTAAGTAGTCTCGAAGTGCTTTCTCTCAGTTTCGTAAATGTATCTTCGGCAATTCCTCATTCCATGGCTAATTTATCATCTTTGACAGCCCTCCACCTCAGGGCCTGTCACCTGTTTGGTGAATTTCCAGTGAGAATTTTCCAACTGCCAAACCTAGAATCTCTTAGTGTGAGATACAACCAAGAATTGACTGGATATTTTCCTGAATTTAATCAAAGCAGTCCTTTCATCTTACTGAAAGTCGGCTTTACTGGCTTTTTTGGAACAATACCCTCTTCAATTCAAAACCTTCATTCACTGCAAAACTTCGATGTGGCTCAAAGCAATTTTTCGGAAGGGTTGGTTCCATCTTTTCTCGGGAATCTTAGGCAGCTCACTTATCTAGACATTTCAGCCAATAAATTTGGAGGTCCAATTCCTGATTCCTTGGCAAACCTTACCCAACTGGCAACTTTTAGGATTAGTACGAGTCGATTAACTGGTCCAATCCCATCTTGGTTAGGCAACTTTAGCAAACTAGAGTACCTAGATTTTGCTTTTAATAGATTAAATGGTTCAGTTCCTGCGTCATTTTCAAATCTCACAAATCTTCAAATCCTTTATCTACAATTGAATAGTCTGAGTGGTGTTGTAGAGTTTCAAATGTTTCAAAATCTACAATTTCTTTTCCAACTTCAATTAAGTTGGAACAGTTTAGAATTTGTCACTGTGAATTCAACAGTTCAACAGTTCACCGTTCTTGGATTGAGTAATTGCAGCCTAACAGAGTTTCCATCCTTCTTACAATATCAGAAGGGGTTGGAGCGTTTGGAAATTGCTGGAAACAAAATCCGAGGCCAAGTACCAAACTGGATGTGGAACACAAGCATAGAAACTTTGGTCTATTTAGACATAAGTGGAAACTTCTTTTCAGGCCAATTTCCGCTTGTCCTTCCTTGGGTGAACCTGGTAGGCATAACGTTTTCGTCCAACATGTTTCATGGATCACTACCGGTACCTCCTCCAACTATGCTAGAATATACAGCTACAGACAACAACTTTACTGGAGAAATCTCATCATTGCTTTGCAATATGAAAAATCTTCAGTTGCTTGACTTGTCGAAAAATAAGTTGAGTGGCATGCTTCCTCAATGTCTCGGAAACTTTAGTGATGATCTGACTCTTTTACTTCTTGGAAACAACTCCTTTCACGGAGTTATTCCTCAGACATACAATAGCGGAAGCAGTTTGAGGATGATTGACGTGAGTCACAACAAATTGCACGGGCAGATACCAAGGTCATTGGTCAATTGTGCGAGGCTTGAGTATCTTGTTTTGTCAAACAATCAATTCAATGATGTTTTTCCCATTTGGTTGGGGACTCTTCAAGAGTTAAAACTTTTGGCAATGCGCCATAATAGATTCTACGGTGTGATTGGAAAATCTAGAAAGAATGTCGATTTCCCCAAGTTACGCATTCTTGATTTGTCTCACAATAATTTTACTGGCGCCGTTCCATCTATGTTTCCAAGTATTATTGTTAACAAGTCAGCATATATGTTCACAGACGTAGCTTATGATGCCAGTGGAGCCAGGATTATTAGATATGCTGGTTACGCACTCACACTAGCAACAAAAGGTTTGGAGCAATACTATCCAATGATTCGAGAAGAATTTGCATCCTTTGATATCTCCAGCAACAAATTTGAAGGGGAAATTCCAGACTTCATTGGGAAGCTTAAGGAGCTTCGTTCGCTGAATCTTTCCCACAACATTCTCACTGGTTCTATACCATCATCCTTCGGAAACTTGACGAAGCTTGAATCGTTGGACCTTTCACAAAACAAGCTCTCAGGACAGATCCCCCAACAACTGAGGCAACTTAATTTTCTTGGCAGTTTCAATGTGTCTCACAACAATCTCACAGGTCCTATACCACAAGGAACGCAGCTTACTTCATTGAATATCACTTCATACGAGGGAAACCCAGGGTTGTGTGGAGATCCATTGCCAAAGAAATGTGGAAAGTCTAAGGCCCCTCAACGTCCACCATCAACCGTAGACGATGGTGATTCTAGCTCAGCGGGAATATTTGAATTTGATTGGAAAATTGTTTCGGCCGGATGTGGAAGTGGGTTGATTGTGGGAGTAGTTCTTGCAGATGTTGTGATCACAAGGAGGCCCGATATGTTTCTTAAGATTGTTGGAATGATCAGACAAATGATCTGGAAAATTTAGAGTACAAGTGGTGGGCGTAGAAATTGAGTTTGTCACAATGTTATGCATTTGTTGTTGTCGTTTGTTTTCTCTGTTGTGGTTTCTTTCCTTCTCTTTCTATATGTTTAGTTGTAAGTTTGTTTCACGTTATGTATGTTCCCCTATTTTCTTGTATTTTAGCTTTCTTTTCTTTATTCTCTCTTTATTTTAAGGGGTAAGGTTTATGTCCTCCCTGACTAGGTGTAACCTTTTTATTTTATTCAATAAAATTTTTCCTCATACCGTTAAGGTTTCTTTAAAAAGAAGGAAAGAATGTACTTGTGCTTTTTAGCTTTTAGCTGATTGTGTTGTTCAAATTCAAGACTTTGCCCTATATATCATAGTGTTTTAAGTTATATCAACATTTGTTTGTACCGTCGAGTTCCTTTAACAAAAAAAAAATGGAGATGAAAGTAATGTAAATAAAGATAGTAGAGTGCTGCATGTTGTCATGGATTCGGATTTTCTGAAATTAGAATAAAAGCAGCTATGTTTATTTAAAAGGATTCAATATTGATTCGATTAATTGGAGACATTTTTTTCAATCAAATGAAATCGAAACTGTCCTATGCCTCAGTATCTAAGAATACTTGTACAACAGTTAGAAATTTAAGAGTAATGTTGTCTAAAATTCTAAAACTAGAGCTACGAAATTTGTACAACATTTCGTTCCAATCATCGAAGCGAATGAATTAGAATCGTGAAGTACAAGGGAACTGGTTTTGAAGAAACTGCTTGTAAACTGAATATTAACATCCATCGGTTGTGCAATAGGCAACAAATGCAAAAGGGCTGGCGGACTTGAAGTGCAGAAACATGAAACATCAATGTCGTCTATTAAATATCTGTCTTATAAATTCTCCTCAATAGTTTCTCTTGAAATATTCCACATCGACCGTATTTATGAGAACATAAGAGTTTAAATATTTTAACTTCACTCCAACTAATACCGAGGCCTTTTGTGATAAAGCTCCACACTTACCGTTCTTTGCAGGAGGTAATTAACAAGTTGGGGATAATATCGGTGTTGTTGGTCTCTCTGATAATTCTACAGTTCCCATGCTCATTGTAACTTAATTTTTCTTTTATTGTATGAGGACAATACACCTTTTATTCTTGCAGAAAACCCATGCTCATTGTAACTTAACTTCTCTTTTATTGTACGAGGACAATACACCTTTTATTCTTGCAGAAAACATTTTCATGTGAAGGATATCGTAAGAGTACTTTTATGTCCCATTTTTCAAAATTTACTGGCATATTTTAACAAGAAAACTAATGGGAAAAACAAGTTATTTGTACAACATGTGAGGATGTGGAGGCCAAAGTCCCATGTCGGAACATAACAAAACCTTGTAAGAGTTTATAAGAAGTTAAACTACTATTTATATTGCTCCGTTTGATAGTACATACCTTTTAATTGTATCAGAACAGATTGGTTCATATGTAAAACTCAACTTCTAGATTAGCCCACGTATAAAACTTAACAGTCACGTATACTCCACTTAACCTGATTTGTGCTGTGTTGTCCATCTGATAGCTCCCGGTCCTTGTTTATTGCCTGTTGGTGGCTTCCATCTGATCGTTTTTTTCCGCATGCTAGTTGTAGGTTTTTAAGACAAAATAATCTAATCCAAGGTTAAAACAATTGTTTGTACGTATCACTTGACTGAATAAAATTTGAGAAAGCTTTCCCGACTGAAGGAGCAATTACATATGTGATGCCAACAACCAAATTAACCAATCCCTCTCAAGAGAGACGCACCTGGATAATGGCCGAAGAGAAATTTCACCCGTCGAGTAAGGACAACACGCCTAAAGACAGTTACTATTTATTATGAAAAGTAATTATATTTGTGCAATTTCACCCATATATATTTACACATATTTTAATGCTTTGTGGACCTTATCCTCTCTGTATCATTATCACCTTATACTTTTTTTATGAGATTATCAATTATTCTCGTCGCATCATATGTCATTATTTATTATTAATATCAGCTCATATTTATTATAAAATTCTAGACCATTCATGTCTTGCCACTTGTTCTTATCCAATCTTTTGATTACATAATAGTTTTCCACAGAGAAATGCTAAGAGTATTTCCAAATAAGATGTCAAATTTAAAACATCAAATTGATATTTGATGGCTCATGTGACAATTTGACATTTTATAAAAAAAATTTTGATCCACCTAATATGTTAAATAATAATGTCAATCTAAATTTTTTTTATCACTTTGCGGGGTCCATTTATTGAGGCAACCAACCAAATTCTTAGAATACACGATAGTTTTTTACATATTGCATTTTCTTTTTCTTTTTTTTTGAATAAATTATTACATATTGCATTAAATCTATTAAAACAATACTAAATGAAATTGACAACTGTGACATCCCGTTCCTAGTTTAATATTATTTTATTCCCTAACCTTGTGAAATTACAAAAATGCCCCTGACAGTTGGATATCCTTTGTGGACATTTGAGTCCTTATCACTTCTTGTTCCTTTGCACATATTTCTCGGTGATACGTGTTCTTACGAACACATGAGCATGAACGGGCATAAATCGAACAAATTATGCACATTTCCCAATGAAAGGCAAAATGGTAATTTTGCACTCTTGGGAATTATTACTTGTTTATCGAGACAATAGTGAGTTAGTGGTATTGCAAGTTGCACACTGTAATATTGATGACTTATTTGTTGGGTTCGTTCAGCAAGTGGGCAAGTAGGCCCATTTGCATTCGTATTTTATTAATTAGGCCTTGTACCTAATTAATTATTGTTTGGGCTTGAATCAAAGACACACACACACACACACACATTATCAGAGTACTCGACCATACAAATGCGTGGGCTTAATCGGAATTGAATTCAGAGTTAGAACAAAGACTTTTCGGAACTACGAAGTAGAAGGGCATTTTGGTAAATTCACTATTCTAGATAATTTTCCCCTTTATATTTTAATATTTTCTGTCTAGAGGGACCCACCCACATGGGTCTCCTCTTCCCTCGTCCTCGTGTCACCTATTTTCCCACTCTCTCAAATTCCTCTATCTCTCTATTGCCCTTACATTTCTTATCTTTCATCTCAAACTCTCTCTGCGATCTTTGTGCAACACAAAGCAGCCAAGCACCATCATGCTCAGCACCTTATCCGGCAAGCTCCACTAGAACTACCAAAGGCCAAACAGTCCAACAGAGGCGGCACACCCTTCGGGGATGTTGACTCAACATCCATTAAGTACGTTTATCCTTGTAGGTATGTTTACAGCTGGTATATGATCTTGTCACTTTAACTAGATCAGAGGAATGTGTTTGGAGCAACATTCTGAAAGCTAGAATTCATCCCACTAGCATACCACACTTGTGCAGTATGGGGATCGAGATGAGACACAGTGGGCAACGTCCACCCAAATTTGAGCCGTTCTACAGGAACGTTGACGTTCTTATCTCCCCCTAACAGCGAGAAGACTGTCTCATTGAATTAACAATCCGTAAATAAGCAATGAAGAGATCGCATGAAAGAGCTCTAAGAGAGCTAGTGTGAAGGAGAACCATAATCGACAAAGATTCACATCCTTCTTTGAGGACACATATTGGTACATTGCGACGACAAAACTTGGCACATGGAATGCACACCCAAAACGTGTAAATACGAAACATCAGGTTCGTACCCAATAACCAACTATAACATCGAATAGGTTCGGTGGCAACGGACCTCAAGGCGGACCAACATAGCTGCGTACAAGATTGCATAGCCTGAGGCAAAAACCAAAAACTTGTTACGGTCACAAGGTCCGAGCGATCATTTAAATTGCGCTTTATGATCACTATGCAGGGCTATTCGGGGTGAACATGGGAATTAGATGTTCAATTATAAACCCAAACAATATGCAATACTTTATCGAAAACCGTTGATATAAATTCTCCGGCATTATCGAGTCTCCCGAACTTTAAAGGATAAGTAGGGTGGTGAACCCTTAAAATCGGCCAAGAGGTTTAGCAGCAGTGTGTGTAGACAAACATATAACTAGTTTATCGATTCATCAACCAAAACCATAAGTATTTATATGGTTCGCATTTTGGTTGTATTATTTCACATATATTCCTTTTCCACTATGAAAAGAGGGTGATTTCATATCTTTGCGAGGAATGATTTAGAAAATCAATTTCCCCAATGAGTAGGCTTGACAAAGTGTACTTGTAGACAAAAGATCCTTACTTCGGGTAAGGAGATGTGTCGTAACATCATTGTTCGACCTAAGTGTCCCAAATGGTCATGCCAAATCAAATAAACTGCTTAATCACTAGGCTCCAGGCCAGCCACATGTGGCTTTTTCCCAGTTGGGAGACAGCCCATTGGCCCCAAAGCAAAGCTTTAGGCTTATTTTTGGAGGTGGTGCAAAGATATTTCACTTTATTTTCTTCAATGGTTTCATTCACGATCATTGTCATCTCAAATATCCTTAAGACTCAACGACATTCTTTCGGAAACGAAAAGAATATAAGGTCTCTGAAATGGTAATATAGTACCATTCATACAATAAGGAGCGTGCCAATGCTCTTAATCAGGTTGGATATACCTGAAGTCGTTGCTAAAGATGTGATTTTAGGTATAAAGTTAGTGTCACATTCATCTAGACAACTAACTTTCCCACATTCATACCTAATCATGTATTTAATTGAATTCAGTCACATGTATACAAGAACACATGATTCAATTAACTCATATTCGAGGGCAATATCAATAAGATTATCCATAACTAAAACAAACACCAAACATGAATCCAAGAACATGGAAAAATGTTCACAAAGTAAATGGTTTACTGAGAGGATTCGGCTTACAAGGCATTCATGTCAAAATTCTGCTCTTCCAACGGTGTTCGGTGGAGCAAAAATAGTTTCACATATTGACTATGAGAATGGTACTCCTTAATGACATTGGTAGAGGCACGAACATGTGCATAACGAATGATTTATTCCATCAAGACGGAAGTAGATTCTGCAGGGTTAAGGTTTACGAATATTATCCCTTATTCTTGAAGTTTTTACGTCTCAGGTGCCAAAGATCACGCTTCGGGCATGATGCCACACCTTGGTAGGCCCTGATTCTACCATATGTTGTAAAAACAAACTCGAAATTGGATTGTGAGAGAGATAGACCCATACTTGGGTTCGGTAAACTCCAGCCAAAGCTAAAAGGGTCTATTTGGTAGGCCTCTGCCGAAGCAAAGGAATACCTTTCGGTGCACCTCTTCTGAAGGAGAGCATGCCCTTCGATGCATCCCTGCCAAAACAGGGCACCACCATTCGATAGGCTTTAACCGACTAGAGTGAGCCATTTGGTAAACTCCAGCCGAACTGGATATATACCGTTCGGTAAACTTCAGCCAAAGCTGGGTCTATACCTTTCTTTCATGTTTGTGGTAGTAATTAGATCTGAGAATTTGGTAAACTTTTGTTCTCTACACGACTACCTCATAAGCGAGTTAGAAACATGGAAGTACGAGAAAAAGTATTCTCGAGACGAAATTCTATTGGATTTATAAACTTTAGAATCGTACTCATTCATAGACGTAATCATGGTGTGCTTCAAGCAATAAATTTCATGATTAGACGGTCCATAGAAGCGAGCCAAAGAGCCATGGAATCCTCATTCGGCAGGTATTTCTTTTTGTAATGCTTCGAGCATAAGTCTTCGAATAAAGATCATGGTAGAGGCTTATTTAGCTCTTCCATGCTATTGTTAGCTTCAATTATTTCTCAACTTCTTGATAGTCAAGTGGAGATTCACATCTTGTACCCACATAAAGTGGTTTCTGTCAAGAAACGTCCAAATTAGTGAAATCAAACTTGTTACGATTCGACAATCTACTTAATAGAGGGAACAAGATTATGATTGGTGCTATGGAAATAAGATATCTATAAGCTTCAAAGTTAGAACATTTGGGTTCTAAAACATGGTTTAAATGAAAAACATCGGGTTTTCATGGGTGTATTGTTTTATGAAAACTTCGAGTTTCAAAGACACTAACTTCAAAACTACAAATTCGAGTTTAGTTATGAACTTCTGGTTCATAAAAAGAGGTACGTGTAAGAACACAAAATACAATATACAATTAAGTGTAGTGGATTTGGGTTGCTTCAAGAACTCAAGTGTGAGTGCTTCGGGACTACGAAAGGTAGTCAACGGTTCAAAGAAAAGAAATAAAATATTGAGTCGTTAATGTCCAAAAGTGGGCTGCAGGCCAATAATTTTGGATATCTTGTCAGATTAGTGGATTGTTGGTCACTTTAATTAATTCAATAGATCGAGGTCATTCAGGGTCAATCCTAAAAGCAAAATAAAACGAAGTTTCAAGCCATATTTTGGGCTAGACGGTTACAGGCCATTTGAAAGAAAAACCCAAAAAATTGGCTAAGACCATGAAATTGGGTACCAAAAATATGGATGCAGGCTGAAAAAAAAAAAAAAAAAAACAAGCCAAAAATGGCTTTAGGCCAAGAAAAAAGAGGTAGCCCAACATTAGATTGCTGGCTGCTGTCCAATCTAAATAGCCCAGCAGCTACAAGTTATGGTTGGGTCGTGTGGGGCTGCTACAAGCTTGCTGCACTCATTGGCCGAGAGAGAAAAAAAATTCACAAGTAGCAAGCTTGCTACTACAATGCAGGCCAGGGTGGGAAAACAAAATAAAAGCCCAGCAACATGGATTGCTGCAGGCGAACCATTACGTGGAGGAAACCAAGTAGCAGTCGAGTTTTTGGGCCAGGGAGTAGAAGCCCAGCAAGGCTGGCTTCTGATGAGGTGGCACGAATTAGGGTTGCAGGCCCAATCGTGAAGAACCCAAGCAAGCCCAAAGGGCTGCTACACTTTTGGTCCATGTTTGGCTCAGCGCGGCTTCAAGTCGCGATTTTCCCATATTTTCTTTTTATATTTTTTTTTTCAAAATCTAGGGTTTGAAAAAAAAACCCTAAATTGCTTCTAATTTCTTTCAATTCTTTGACTCACAAATTCCACATAGCGATTTATAATTGCGTAGTGCATGAATGTGTGTGTGTGTGTGTGTGTGTGTGTGTGTGTGTGTGTGTGTGTGTGTGTGTGTATAAGAAGGAAAATATAAATAGAGGGGTTCATGCATTATGAGGAATGTTTTCATGCTTCATGGTCGTTTCAAATATCTTCCTTTATTTTAAACGTACCTAATTGGTAGAAAACAACAAAAGCCTTTGAATTTGTAAAAGATCCTTCTCGGAATGCCGGAATTGCATCTCCAATGCGTTGTACCACATTCAACACAGAAAAATTAAATTGAATCAATAGCATGTAGATCAATTCAATAAAATAATAAATAAATCATAAAAAGAATGATTCAAACATAATACTCCCTTGATTGAAGATCAAACTCTTGTTAGCGCAGCGTGAAGAGCGTGCTGATAACGTGTTATAAACATAATTTACTGAACACTTATGGAGGCCAAAGAGAGAAGGTACGACACATAGAGAGAGAAGAGAGAGATGTGTAATTGTGAAGTGTGTTCTATTCCATCCCATTGTCCCTTTATTTGTATTAGTAGGGAAGGTTAAATCTTTACCCTAATAGGATTACAAACAACTCTAATAGAATAATATCTAGTCTAAGAGATATGGTAGAATCCCAAAAGAATACCTAGATATGTTAGAATTTACACAATTACATTTCTAATTTAATAGGACTACAATATAAAGCTTGTTGTTACGAGCGTTTGTATATATATGTGTATATATATATATATATATATTTATTTTTTTTTTTTTTTTTTGTCGAGCGTTTGTATATAGGGAGTTTTAACGAAAAGCCCATGGTAGTGTTCACTTTAACGAAAAATCACATTTTTACACTAAAAAGTCAAACCTGGTACTATTCACTTTACCCTTTATTTTGTCCTTATCGTTAAAACTCAAAGTTTTCAAGCCATTTTCATTAGTTTTCCTTTGTGTGTGTATATATATATATATATATTTTTTTTTTTTTTTTTTTTTTTGTAAAATTAACGGTGTGTGCATTGTGTGACATTCCACATCGCCCAGGGGAGTGATCCTTATATGTATATTCCCATCTCTACCTAGCACGAGGCCTTTTGGGAGCTCACTGGCTTCGAGTTCCGTAGGAACTCCGAAGTTAAGCGAGAAGGGGGTTAGAGCAATCCCATGATGGGTGACCCACTGGGAAGTTGCTCGTGAGTTCCCAAAAACAAAACCGTGAGGGAATGGTAAGCCCAAAGCGAACAATATCGTGCTACAGTGGTGGAGCAGGCTCGGGAAGTGATCCACTCAGGGCCGGGATATGACAATTTGGTATCAGAGCCTAACCCTGGTCGCGTGTGTGCCGACGAGGACGTCGGGCCCCTAAGAGGGGTGGATTGTGACATCCCACATCGCCCAGGAGAGTGATCCTTATATGTATATTCCCATCTCTACCTAGCACGAGGCCTTTTGAGAGCTCACTGGCTTCGGGTTCCGTAGGAACTCCGAAGTTAAGCGAGAAGGGGGCTAGAACAATCCCATGATGGGTGACCCACTGGGAAGTTGCTCGTGAGTTCCCAAAAATAAAATCGTGAGGGGATGGTAAGCCCAAAACGAACAATATCGTGCTACGGTGGTGGAGCAGGCTCGGGAAATGATCCACCCGAGGTCGGGATATGACAATTTGGTATCAGAGCCTAACCCTGGTCGCGTGTGTGTCGACGAGGACGTCGGGCCCCTAAGGGGGATGGATTGTGACATCCTACATCGCCCAGGGGAGTAATCCTTATATGTATATTCCCATCTCTACCTAGCACGAGGCCTTTTGAGAGCTCATTGGCTTCGAGTTCCGTAGGAACTCCGAAGTTAAGCGAGAAGGGCGCTAGAGCAATCCCATGATGGGTGACCCACTGGGAAGTTGCTCGTGAGTTCCTAAAAATAAAATCGTGAGGGAATGGTAAGCCCAAAACGGACAATATCGTGCTACGGTGGTGGAGCGGGGCCGGGAAGTGATCCGCCTCGGGCCGGGATGTGACACATTGGAATAAATAAACAAGACACAAAATTTACTAGGTTCCTCTACAGTCAATGTGACTGGAGTACGTCATCGGGGCAGTAGTGGTGCTTTTATTATAATCTAAAATAATATGATTACAAAGATAACTCTCTATATTCTCTCCTCTCTTTTTCTTTTCTCTGCCATGAGCCTGCTGGCTTCTCTCTTCCGTCTTTTCTTCTCTCTGCCATGAGCCTTCTGGCTTTTCTCTTCTGTTTTTTCTTCTTTGATTTATAGGCAAAGCAGGAGCACCAAAAGCAAGCAGTGGCAACTCCTAGTGGAAGGACATGTAGAGTGGGATAAGTGGGATGTAGTGGGTTAGCCATCCACACATTGAATGGCTCATAATATTATAACATCCCCCTTGGATGGCCATAAGGCTTTGATTAACTCGTTAAAACCTTGATCTGTTTTTAGATACTTCCCCTGATGAGTAGTAACACATATGTTGTACTTGTTAACTTTCCACATGCTATTTCTTGAACTGGGCTGGAGAGCCTTCTGCTAGACTTACTCCAAAGGTCGGAATTTACTCCTTTTATCTGGAGCGGAATTTGATTCAAGGGTGGTAAACACTTGATCTTGAATCAGACTTGTGATTTCTTCAAGCTCCTTGGGACTTGTCCTTGAATGAAATGGAACCACGAGTAGCTCCACATGACAAGTGATATTCGGCTCCGTCGAGGATGAATCAACTCGTTATTTTTTGTGTTTGTGTCCACATGCTTCAATGTATCATTTTCGCTTGCCTTATTTGTTCCTCTTACAGAAGTGGTATTTTCCCTAATTTTCCCCCATGCAGGTGTGACATCTTTTCTTGTAGTATTTGTCCCCTAATGCAAGAGTGGAATGCAAACCTTACATTTGAATGGTCATTCAGAACATCACTTCTCAATGACTCATCATGCTTGGCAGCTTCAGTGTCAATAACCAACATCATATCAATAGTTGAAGATGACTACTCGAGAGTAATGCTAGGTAAGCAATCAGGCAAAGGTTCTGGGCAATCAGTTCTAGATCGGAAGCTTGATTCCATGTGGCAATTGATTGCTTTCTTTCTCCTTGTCCTGCAGGTGAGAACAAGGACAAAGGAAATGATAGGGAGAAAGAATGATATGAGATACTCTTACTTTGGTGTGACTTGTTTTGAAGAGGTATTCTCGGAGAGAAAGAAAACTGAATATTTCGAGATGCTTTGTTGAAAATGCATTCTCGGAAAAGAATAAGAGTTAGATATTTTTGTAGGTATGCCTTGTTATAGAAGATAAAGGTCGACATATATAGGAATTTCCCAATAACAGGTAGTGGTGATATGTCTTTATTCTTGTCAGCAACTGTGGTGTAATTAGAACAGTAAGATTCATGTGTTTTCAACTTTGACAAAGTTGCACGTAATATCCAAAAGCTGAGATTGCATCTGAGAAATGTTGACGAATTTTATCCTGAAAAACTGGCTTTTGAAATTCAAAGAGCAGTGTCTCTTCTATTTTTGAACAAGTGACCCTGCTACCTCTTCTTTTATAGATATATCAATTTTGTTCAGATACACTCAGAAAATTGTTGCCAGCAGAAATTTCCCCTTTTTGCACTTCTGAGATTTTATCTGACCTCATTTTTCCTTCATCATTTCTGAAAAATGGCCTGCCCATCTAACATTTGCTTAGATTTGAGTCTTAGAAGTGGTATAGACGAGTCGCGTCAAGATAATGTATGGCGTCAGTCTTTCTCATCTTCTAATGGTCCTCTTAAGGTTGGGGACTTTGTAATGAAGAATAACCTAACCGCTATAGTGGTAGCTAGGAATCTTCTCACTCCCAAAGATAACAAAATCCTTTCAAACCAGTCTGATGAGTCGGTCGTTCAAGACTCTTTGGCTCTCAGTATCAGTGTGTGGGCTCTGTTTCTAATATGGGCCAACGCCTACTTGATCGAACTCACCAAGTTGAATCATTGATGGCTGAGGTGACAAGTCTTAAACAAGAGATTAGAGGGCTTAAGCACGAAAATAGAGTATTACACATGCTTGCAAATAATTACTTGACGAGCATGAAAAGAAAGCTCAACCAGCTACTGGAATCCGAAGATCAGACTCAAAATGACAATTAGGAGTTCGAGTCTTTATTCCAAAGACACCCATTGTCTCAGCCGTCTAGAGTTTCACCAAGTACTGAGGCTCCAAATAATCAACCTCTGGTGCCTCCCTCTTCTGGGGTACTTCCGAGTATTAAGGTTTCACATGAGCAACCTTTGTGAAGATTCCTTCCTGCTTGGTTGTTTTAACTCATGTGTATGTAATTTCTCAGAGATATTAATAGATAAGCTTTATTTCATTAAATGTATTATGTCAAATACAATAAAGCATATACTTCACTAAGATGTGGTATTTCTGGACCAAATATCAATTTATCTTTACCTTCACTAAGATAAATGATCATTCTTAATGTCTAAATAATTTGAGTATTCAACTCATAATCTTCAATTCATATGATTCTTTATAAACATTATGGATAAGATTCGTATTGGTATATTGTTCGATTCTGCAATTCGAGACAATATCTCTCTCAACACTTTATAAACTTTCTAGACTCTTTAGGAGTCTAAATCTAATATTATCGACTCTTACAAGAGATTTTAGTATGTTACAACAATATCATAATGATAGTACTCACTAAGGCAATTTATATCATCCATTAGTATTTAAGTACATATTTTATGTTTTACCCTTCCAAGGTTTTCTTCAAGCAATCTGAATCCTTTAGGGATTTTCTTCACTTCATAACACATTTTCCTTTGGAATTTATACAAAGCAACGTGCTTCCATGTATATTTGAGGGATTTACTTATGGAGATATGATGTGGGCGACTCATAACCCTTCGTATATAATTCTCCATTCATATAAACTTGTTTACAAGAGCATAATTTCAGGTTTTAATTAGTAACCTTGTGTCATATCATGTGAATGTAATTCACTGTATTACAAATGCTCATAGGTAACCTCATTTGGTTCAATATCGTTTGGCTATTTGTATTATATGCACATATATAGGTCCATTTTTCCACGTTCTTACAAGATTGTAATGGAATTACCTTTCTCCATTTTTGGTAAATAATATTTCCTTTCGTCGACGAACAAAAGAACGTGACTCAATATTAATATAGCTCATTGATGAATTTAGTAGTTACTTGTAAAAGCCAAAATTACCATTGGTTGTCATCAATCATTGATCCCATATTCTCATGTGCATGCACATGCATAAAAGCTTTTCATTTCTTTGGATATCCATTGCCTCTTCAAGGGCATTACACTATTTCTTCCAGGATAGTCATAATTTAGAGAATGCGGATCATAACCTTCTAGTGTTATAGAGCTGGGATTTTAATCTCCACTTTCGGGAGTTGAGTCATTGGAACCTATATATCTATCATGCTTCATGCATGAGACATCAACATTCCCACGTCCGCGGATTATCCTTTTTGGGACATGTATCCATACGGCGACTATCATGCTTCTGGCATGCAACAGTTATACTTTGGGAATGCAATAGTTCATTAGTGTCATATTCTTCTTCTTTCGAAGTATTAAACCTTTTGAATCTAAGGGTCTGCCACGCTTCATGCGTGTAACAGATTTGCTACCACATTATTTTGTCCAACAAGAACATCAATTCATGTAGGCACATTTGTAGCAAGTATAAGTGATTTTATTACTTTCGTTGCATCATTAAATGCATCTGGCATTTGATTTGCACATCGTTGTATCATTCAATTATTCTCACTTCGTTTTTATATTGATTGCTTCATGAATCAAAATAAGACAAATTCTTTTCGTTCTTCTGGAACGGCCTTTGCTCATCATTCTTCTGAAATGATATTTTCTCATCATTCTTCTAGAACAAAGTTATTTTCTCCCCTTAACGGTGGGAAAACTGTCTTATCAAAATCATAGTCTGCAAGCCGCGCGGTAAACATATCCCAGTCAAGGGTTCCAAATGTTGAATGATAGATGGTGAATCAAATTCAACATAAATTCCCAATTTATCTTCAAGCCTCATTTTTAGTGCATTGTACCAGTGCAATAGGCACATAGATAATATAATAAAAAACTCATACATGTGTAATATTTCGTTGATGTCCAAACACGAGTTGTACTGAGAAATATTGATGGTTGGTAACTGGTCTCAACCAAACTTAATAGTGAATTATGTATAATGGTATGTCCACATGTAGAAAACTTGCAATCTCGTTTTCATGAGCAGAACGCGGGTATTTGATGCAAAATATATTAAGCACACAAATTAAACCCTCTTCTGACAATTGTAGCAAAGTATGTAAGTAGGGATCGTTCAAAACCGGGGATTAGGAGGGATTGCTAAACTCTTGAAAACTGACCTAAGAACTCCAAAACAAAGTTAAAAACACTAATTTGGACTCAAAGAATGAAAAACCAAAGTTAAAACACTAAAACAAAACAAAAACTCAAAACAGCAACTAGAAGACTCAAAACTGCCTAAAAACCACTTTCTGGGCAGTTATGAGCACCTACACTAATTTGGACGAAATTGGTTGAAAACTTGACTCAAAACACTTAAAAACATGAACCAAAACAATTTCTAACTAAATTGAGACTTCAAAGTAAAGGGGGATTTGATTTGGACGAAATTAAAGTTGAGAAAACAGATTGCAAAGTAAAACTGATTTTGAAACGTTTTTTGGGGTTTTTAATGGATGATGGACTAGTTAGGGGTTCTTTCTCCACACATGACAAGTATGCAAATGACTCGATTTCTAGTTATTCCTTCATAGAATTATGAATGACAATGCCCCAAATTAACCGTGACATGACTAATTAATTCTCAAGTTTTCCTTGTGTTATTGAATTGGATGACATCATACGACAACCCAAAGCATTCTTCAAAAGTTCCTTACATGACATCATAATAAAGATACAATCAAAGATCATTACATTCAATGAAAACTATAAGCATTGACAAAGCACTTGTGACTATGACATCATGACACTTATGCTAGGAATTGAACTTAACGCGATTGTGACTAGCAACCTTCACTACTTGTGAATATAAGTGTGTGACAATTATGTGAAACAAACTTATATTCTAGCATCATATTCATGCAAGCCAATTAAGTGTCGACCCCTAATTAACAAACACAAATACGTTATTACTCGCACAGTTAAGCCAATTGCATTCACGATTCAAGAACTCATAACTGGAATTTATCAAATCAACTTGCACACATAGTTATGGCTTCGAAATCACCCCTAACCAATAGGGTTTTAGCCACTCATGTTCATAGCAAAATGAAAGGAAAATAAATTAAACATTGAAATCATAAAACGAATTACACCTAGAATGCACCAACGACGAAGCTTGAGCATCCAAGAGTCTTTCCTTCTTTCTCCTTGCTACGGCACAAAGGTGGATGGGATGGTTGGGATGTGTTTTAGGATCAGGGATTATGGAATTGGATGGAGGATAGATGAATGGACGAAAATTGAATGAATGAGTGATCCCCCAAGTGCCTTGCTGCAAAGCCTTATTTATAGGGCTAGGAAAGGTTTTTGAACTTAGTTGAAACCAAAAGGTTTTTTGTACCAGAAATTCTATACATGAAACACTTAAAGGATATATGTGTGTAGCTTGGACAAGGTAGGAGACAAGATAGGACGGCTAGGAGACAAGGTAGGACGGCTAGTGACAAGCTAGGACGGCTAGTGACAAGCTAGGACGGCTAGGAGACAAGCTAGGACGGCTAGTGACAAGCTAGGACGGCTAGGAGACAAGCTAGGACGGCTAGGAGACAAGCTAGAAATTAGGCACCATGTGTGAATAGATAAAGCCTTCTAGAAATAAGGTTTTTTAGGCCCCCTTGCAGCTCCCTAACTGAATTCAAGCCTTCAAATTCGTCCATCCTCATGCCTCCATGCTTGCACTATCTAATCTTGGCCCAAAAATGCTCTAGAATGCTCCAAATTGCTTCTTTTTGCATACTTTGACACTAAAACCTGAAATTGCACGAAAATGACTTTAAACACTTAAACTAACTAAGGAAAAACAACATAAATGCATGAGAACAAGCCAATTAAGTCGCATAAAAATGCTCCTATCAAATTCCCCCACACTTAACTTTTGCTAGTCCTCGAGCAAAACAAAGAAATAAAACAAGACAAAACAAACAAACATAATCTAAACCTTCCAACGTTTGCCTCAGGGATTTCCAATGCACATGACATGTTAAAGATTATCATTCCCACATATTTGAGTCAATTTAACACTTAAGCACATGCTTAATCATAGTCACTACTTACTAGTTCACAATTAACCAATTAAAACAATGTTTTGAATGTAGTAACATGCCTTAGAGAATTCCCTCAATCCTTAATAGATTTGCACTCTATTTTCACTCAGATTTTCTAACTACACACCCTATACTAGCTATATGTGAGAGAATTGATGTAGATATAAAACGAATGCTCACATATATGTATCACAAAGAACGCAATTTCCGGAGTTAATTGGCATGTTTAGATATGATCTCATGAATGAAATGCTACTACTTAGATGCGAGAACCAGTGACACCATATGCTCATACCAAATTCAAACTCAACAAATTGAAACACATAACACTCAAGATAGAAGTTTAAGGGTTGCAACGGGGCTTGGGGTATTGGTTAACAAAGAAAGGATAGGGAAAACAAACGTTACTTCAAGCATTAGTAAGCAAAGTAATGAAATTAAGACTTAGAATTCACTTAGTTTGCAGAAATTAACTTAAAAACACAAGGGGAAGACTTTAAACAACTTCTTGGGGCCGATTTCAACTTTTTGGACCCTTTCTTCAACAAACAACACCTTGGAACTCTTTTTCTCATGTTGTTCAACTCTTTTCATACTTTTTTTTTTTTTTTTACAAATTTTTCTTTTCTTTTCTTTCTACTTCCCCCACACTTGGTTTCTGCCATAAAGGAATTCCATTTGAATCATGCTTACTATACTTTAAGAACGAGGGTATGGATAGTCCTAATCTAGGCTAGGTGAGGGTAACGTGGGTTAACAAAGAAAAGGCTAAACAAGGCTCAATGGGGTTAACACCTAAACATATAATGGAGTAGGGCACACGACTTTTTGGCTAAAGTGGTGGTCACTACACAACTTCATCTTGAATATGTGTTATGCTAATCAATACCATGCTTTGAATGAAATGGGCATGACTTCTAGTGTTTGGAACTAAATGATGAAACGCCTTCTAAGTAGCAACCAAGCAAAGAATAATGAGATCATGCAACGATTTTAGAAAACAAAGAATGCACAGATTTTAACTCTCCAAATAAACGTTTAGGTTCAAGTCTCACAAGGTTGTAGCGTTAATTTGAGTTCCTTCCTTCAAGCATGTTACAAAAACTGATTTTTTTCTTTTATGATTGCATGTGAATTCATAAGTTATAACCACAACCAAGCATAAACATAGAGTAAATCAAACTTTCATCCATGTTAATCACTCTCTTTAACAGCCATGTATTTAAAAACCAAATCCTCATCATTGTGTTGGAAGGTACCCTAGGACACAAACAAACACACAAAAACAACTCTTTTTTGGGTTTTTTAAAACAAAATTTTCAATTTTTTCTTTGATTTTCGGATTTTTACTTCAAAACATACTAAAACTGCTTAAAAACACTTAAAAACAGCAAGGAACAAGTTTTGAAATAATGGGTGATAAAATCCCACGAATTTTCATGAAAAACACTTAGTTACCCCCCCCACACTTAAATCAAACATTGTCCTCAATGTTTTAAGCATAGAATCACACAAACAGCAAGTAAAACAACTAAATAGGCAGATTAGAAAGAATCAACAAAGAGAAGGGTTTAGGAACGCAAATCTGGAATTGGAGTGCTTTCTAGGTCTTCCTTTGTTGAATGGCATGGGTTGCCTCCCAAGTAGCGCTTTCTTTAACGTCTTGCAGCCGGACGAAGAACACGTTCAGGCACCATTGGTGCCCACGGCATGGAGTGAGATCTCCTCCACAACCTGCCCCACGGCATTCTCATAGTATGGCTTCAATCTATGTCCGTTGACCTTGAATTCCACCCCATTCCTTAAGCTTTGGACTTGAACTGCACCATGTGGAAAAACATTAGTAACAACAAAAGGTCCAATCCATTTAGAACGTAACTTTCCTGGAAATAAACGTAAACGAGAATTAAAAAGTAAAACTTTCTGCCCAATTGTGAAGGTTTTGCCCCTAATCATCTTGTCATGAAACGCCTTCGTCTTTTCCTTGTAAATGCGGGCATTCTCGTAGGCTTCATTCCTTAGTTCCTCAAGCTCATTTAATTGGAGCTTCCGATGCATTCCAGCAGCATCTAAGTCCAAATTGAACGTTTTGATGGCCCAATGTGCCTTATGCTCTAACTCCACAGGTAAGTGACAAGGTTTTCCATAAACTAGCCGAAATGGAGACATCCCTAGGGGTGTTTTGTAGGCAGTGCGATATGCCCATAGTGCATCGTCTAAGCGCATGCTCCAATCCTTCCGGTTAGGCCCCACGGTCTTCTCCAAGATTTGCTTGACCTCTCTATTTGATACTTCGGCTTGGCCACTTGTTTGTGGGTGATAAGGTGTTGAAACCTTATGCTTGACATTGTACTTCTTGAAGAGTGCCTCAATGGTCCTATTGCAGAAATGTGAACCTCCATCACTTATAAATACCCGCGGCATCCCAAATCTAGAGAAAATGTTAGTCTTGATGAAATCTGAAACCACTCTAGAATCGTTAGTACGGGTAGCTTTTGCTTCTACCCATTTAGAAACATAATCAACCGCAAGCAAAATATAAGTGAAACCAAATGAAGAAGGAAAAGGACCCATGAAATCAATACCCCAAACATCAAAGATTTCAACATTGAAGATGGGTGTTTGCGGCATTTGGTCTTTTGCACCAATAGAACCTGTTCTTTGACATCTATCACATGTTAAGCAAAACATTCTAGCATCTTTGAACAATGTAGGCCAATAAAAACCATATTCTAACACTTTACGAGCTGTCCTTTGGGTACCAAAATGGCCTCCACATGCATAAGAATGACAAAATGCTAGAATTGAGTTAAAATCAGAAGTTGGCACACATCTTCTAATAATCTGATCTGGGCAATATTTCCATAGATATGGATCATCCCACACATAAAATCTTGCATCATGTATCAATTTATCACGTTAGACCTTGCTTAGGGTGTTAGGAACTTGCTTAGTCACCAAGAAATTGACCAAATCGGCATACCAAGGGGTACTTACCTCAATGGACAGAAGTTGTTCATCCGGAAACGTCTCAGAAATGGGGAGGGATTCTTCTTCACGCACCAATCTACTCAAGTGGTCAGCCACGACGTTTTCACAACCTTTCTTCTCCCTAATTTCAATATCGAACTCTTGAAGTAGGAGCATCCAACGAATGAGCCTTGGTTTGGCCTCCTTTTTGGTGAAAAGATACTTCAAGGCTGCATGGTCAGTGAAAACAATTACTTTAGTGCCAATAAGATATGATCTAAACTTATCTAAAGCAAATACAACCGCCAAGAGTTCTTTTTCGGTTGTAGAATAATTCAATTAAGCATCATTTAAAGTGCGGGAAGCATAATAAATAACATGTGACTGTTTATTTTTCCTTTGACCCAAAACAGCCCCAAGTGCATAATCCGAGGCATCACACATCAATTCAAATGGAATGGACCAATCCGGGGGAGTTATGATGGGTGCCGTGGTTAGGAGCTCTTTGAGATGCTTGAATGACTTCTCGCATGCCTCGTTGAACTCAAAAGACACATCTTTTTGGAGGAGGCGGCATAGGGGTTGTGCAATCTTGGAAAAGTCCTTGATAAATCGTCTATAGAATCCTGCATGACCAAGAAAAGAACGAACCTCTCTAACCGAAGTAGGAGAGGGTAAGTAGCGTACAAGATCTACTTTAGACTTATCAACTTCAATTCCTTTTTCAGAGATTATATGACCCAAAACAATACCTTGTTTAACCATAAAATGGCATTTTTCCCAATTTAAAACAAGGTTTGTTTCAACACAACGTTTCAAGATTAAAGTGAGATTATCCAAGCATTTATCAAAAGAATCACCAAAAACACTAAAGTCATCCATGAATATCTCAATAATCCTTTCAACATAATCAGAAAATATGCTTACCATACACCTTTGAAACGTGGCAGGGGCATTGCACAAACCAAATGGCATGCGTCGATATGCAAATGTTCCAAAGGGACAAGTAAAAGTGGTCTTTTCTTGATCATCCGGGGCAATGACAATTTGATTATAACCTGAATATCCATCAAGAAAGCAATAAAAAGAATGACCCGCTAACCTTTCCAACATTTGATCTAGGAACGGCAATGGGAAGTGGTCCTTCCTTGTGGTGGCATTTATCTTCCTATAATCGATGCATACACGCCAACCGGTTTGGATTCTCATGGGTACAAGCTCATTCTCGGCATTTTCCACAACCGTCACTCCGGATTTCTTAGGCACACATTGGATAGGTGAAACCCAACGACTATCGGAGATAGGATAAATGACTCCACAATCAAGAAGTTTGATTATCTCCTTTTTCACAACTTCCATCATTGGAGGGTTAAGACGGCGTTGAGCCTCTCTAGTTGGTTTGGTCCCCTCCTCAAGAAATATGTGATGCATACAAGTTGTGGGGCTTATACCTTTGATATCGGCCAATGTCCATCCTAGGGCAGATTTGTACTCCTTCAACACATGCATGAGTTTTTCCTCCTCTTGTGTCGTGAGGGATGATGATATGATGGCAGGCAGTGTCTCATTTTTTCCCAAGAAAATGTACTTCAAATGGCTTGGCAAAGGTTTGAGTTCAAGGATAGGTGCCTGAATTATGGATGGAAGCAACTTGTTAGTCGAAATGGGAATGGACTCTTTGTTAGGAAACTTACCATCATGTATTGGTGATGACTCAAGGGCAGCAACTACTTCAAGAAAATCCTCACTAGGAGGCACGGCATAGGATAGTGTATTTGTGCCGTGGGGTTGCATGGATGTTGCTCCCTTGGTTTTGACTTCTACACCACTTGTAATGACTTTTTCAAGCATATCATCATTCAATTCTTCAAGGTATCCCTGCGCCAAAGAGTCAACAGTATCAATAGAGAAACATGAATGATCTTCACTAGGATACTTAATAGAATCGGAAAGATTGAAATTAACAACTTCCCCATCAAATTCCATGGACAAAGTTCCATTAAACACGTCAATCTTAGTCCGGGCCGTTTTCATGAATGGCCTTCCAAGTAGAATGGGCAGTGAGGGTGCATGATCCGATTCATCCATCTCAAGGACATAGAAATCCGCCGGAAAGATCAAATGATTAACCTGCACCAAAACATCTTCCAAAACTCCCTTTGGATAGGCATTAGATCTATCGGCCAATTGTATGATAACACCATCATTTTTCAATGCTCCTAGGTTCATAGATGCATATATGGAATATGGCATAACATTTATAGAGGCACCTAAGTCAAGCATGGCAGATTCAAATCTAGTGTTACCTATGACACAAGGAATGGTGAAACTACCCGGATCTTTGCATTTGGGAGGTAGTTTGCGTTGCAAGATGGCAGACACATTCTCACCTACTTTTACCACTTCCTTGGTCGACATCCTCTTCCTAGTGGTGCACAACTCCTTCAAAAACTTGGCGTATCTAGGGACTTGCTTGATTGCATCCAACAAGGGTATGTTCACTTGAACTTTCCTAAATGTCTCAAGGATGTCCTTTTCAGCTTCTTCCTTCCTTGTTTGCATAAACCTACTAGGAAAAGGAGCATTCGAAGGAAAAGCATTAGTAGAAACCGAATTTGACACATTCTTACCCTTTTTGGCCAAATTAGACAGTTTTGGGGCACTAGGAACTTGCGGCAAAGACTCTCCCACCTTTGCCGTGGGTTTGCTTGATTCTTCCTCTTCAATTTGCAAGTTTTCATCACCTTTGGGACCTGATTGTGATGGTGTAGGATCTGCCCCAATCTCTTCTCCACTTCTCAAGGTTATGGCCTTTGCACTTTCGAAGCTTCCCTTTGGATTTGGAACGGTGGAACTAGGGAGCTTTCCTTGTTCACGAAACTGCCCCATAAACTCGGCAATTTGCCCCATTTGTTTCTCCAATTGATCCACCCTTTTGTCTTGGTTTTGCATAGCCTTAGCTTGATCGTCCTGCCCATTAGACAACTTAGTTAGTATCTTAAGAAGTGCATCATTGTCAAGAGACGTACCTGAGGCACTTGGGCCGGATTGGGCTTGATTTTGGGGTGGGCCGTAGGTTTTGGGAAAGAACCCAGGGGGTTGTTGCCTAAAGCCTCCTTGGTTTTGAGATTGTTGGGGCTCCCTCCATTTGAAATTTGGGTGGTCTCTCCAACCGGGATTATATGTGTTGGAATAAGGATCGTTCCTTGGTTGGTTTTGGCCTTGAAACCCAATTGCATTGGCGCTTTCCCATCCACCATTTTCAATCAACTGTGGACATTTTTCAGAGGCATGTCCATGCATAGAACATACGCCACATACAATTGGTCCTTGCATCTTCATGCCCTCGGCCAACTGAGACACAATAGAATTAAGATTAGCCAATTGTGAATTAATGTCGGAAGTAGAACTTACCTCATGAACATGTTGTCGTGGGGGTCCTCTTTGGCCTACTCCTTCGTATTGTTGATCGTTCAACGCTCGATTAGAAATCAAGGTCTTGGCAGCCATAGGTGTTTTGTCCACTAATGCTCCACCTGCCGAGGCATCGAGCAATTGACGTTCTAATGGTAGGAGGCCCTCGTAGAAGTATTGCAAAAGTAGCTCCTCCTTCATCTGATGCTGTGGACAAGAAGCAACAAGTGATTTAAAACGTTCATAGTATGCAGGAAAAGACTCACCTTCATCTTGTTGAATTCCACTTATTTTTTTACGAAGAAGAATGATGCGAGAAGTTGGGAAAAACTTCTCCAAAAACGCTCTTTTCATACTCTCCCATGAAGTGACAGTGCCAGGAGCCAACTCGTATAACCAATCCTTAGCTTTATCCATTAAAGAGAACGGAAAAGCTTTCATCTTCAAAATACTTCCGTCAACATTGACGGGAGTCATGCTTGAACAAACTACTTCAAACTCTTTAAGATGCTTGTTTGGATCTTCCATGGAAAGCCCATGGTATTTAGGAATGTGGTGCAACAAGCTTGACTTCAACTCGAATTCATCGGTCTTGCCTTGGGCAGCCGCGGGGTATTGAATGCATAATGGTGCGGCATTGGCCAACCCTGAGGCTGAAAGCTCTTTAATGGTCCGATTGTCCGCTGCCATAACTTCTTCTTCCACTTCTTCAAACTCAGATTCGGCCTCTGAACTTGAACTAGGTTCACTACGTTCGGGATGCCTCCTCTTTCTTCTCAAATCACGTTCAAAATCGTCGTTAAAGTCTAAGATATGTGCATGCACAGTTTGAGAACTCCGCGTCATGCACTAGTACTAAAAAAACAAGAAACAAAAATAGGTCAGAAACTACAACAAAATCAGAAACAAAGTGAAATAAATGAAACAAAAACAATCCAAGGGATTTAGCAAAGTTGCTAATCCCCGGCAACGGCGCCAAAAATTTGATGCAAAATATATTAAGCACACAAATTAAACCCTCTTCTGACAATTGTAGCAAAGTATGTAAGTAGGGATCGTTCAAAACCGGGGATTAGGAGGGATTGCTAAACTCTTGAAAACTGACCTAAGAACTCCAAAACAAAGTTAAAAACACTAATTTGGACTCAAAGAATGAAAAACCAAAGTTAAAACACTAAAACAAAACAAAAACTCAAAACAGCAACTAGAAGACTCAAAACTGCCTAAAAACCACTTTCTGGGCAGTTATGAGCACCTACACTAATTTGGACGAAATTGGTTGAAAACTTGACTCAAAACACTTAAAAACATGAACCAAAACAATTTCTAACTAAATTGAGACTTCAAAGTAAAGGGGGATTTGATTTGGACGAAATTAAAGTTGAGAAAACAGATTGCAAAGTAAAACTGATTTTGAAACGTTTTTTGGGGTTTTTAATGGATGATGGACTAGTTAGGGGTTCTTTCTCCACACATGACAAGTATGCAAATGACTCGATTTCTAGTTATTCCTTCATAGAATTATGAATGACAATGCCCCAAATTAACCGTGACATCACTAGTTAATTCTCAAGTTTTCCTTGTGTTATTGAATTGGATGACATCATACGACAACCCAAAGCATTCTTCAAAAGTTCCTTACATGACATCATAATAAAGATACAATCAAAGATCATTACATTCAATGAAAACTATAAGCATTGACAAAGCACTTGTGACTATGACATCATGACACTTATGCTAGGAATTGAACTTAACGCGATTGTGACTAGCAACCTTCACTACTTGTGAATATAAGTGTGTGACAATTATGTGAAACAAACTTATATTCTAGCATCATATTCATGCAAGCCAATTAAGTGTCGACCCCTAATTAACAAACACAAATACGTTATTACTCGCACAGTTAAGCCAATTGCATTCACGATTCAAGAACTCATAACTGGAATTTATCAAATCAACTTGCACACATAGTTATGGCTTCGAAATCACCCCTAACCAATAGGGTTTTAGCCACTCATGTTCATAGCAAAATGAAAGGAAAATAAATTAAACATTGAAATCATAAAACGAATTACACCTAGAATGCACCAACGACGAAGCTTGAGCATCCAAGAGTCTTTCCTTCTTTCTCCTTGCTACGGCACAAAGGTGGATGGGATGGTTGGGATGTGTTTTAGGATCAGGGATTATGGAATTGGATGGAGGATAGATGAATGGACGAAAATTGAATGAATGAGTGATCCCCCAAGTGCCTTGCTGCAAAGCCTTATTTATAGGGCTAGGAAAGGTTTTTGAACTTAGTTGAAACCAAAAGGTTTTTTGTACCAGAAATTCTATACATGAAACACTTAAAGGATATATGTGTGTAGCTTGGACAAGGTAGGAGACAAGATAGGACGGCTAGGAGACAAGGTAGGACGGCTAGTGACAAGCTAGGACGGCTAGTGACAAGCTAGGACGGCTAGGAGACAAGCTAGGACGGCTAGTGACAAGCTAGGACGGCTAGGAGACAAGCTAGGACGGCTAGGAGACAAGCTAGAAATTAGGCACCATGTGTGAATAGATAAAGCCTTCTAGAAATAAGGTTTTTTAGGCCCCCTTGCAGCTCCCTAACTGAATTCAAGCCTTCAAATTCGTCCATCCTCATGCCTCCATGCTTGCACTATCTAATCTTGGCCCAAAAATGCTCTAGAATGCTCCAAATTGCTTCTTTTTGCATACTTTGACACTAAAACCTGAAATTGCACGAAAATGACTTTAAACACTTAAACTAACTAAGGAAAAACAACATAAATGCATGAGAACAAGCCAATTAAGTCGCATAAAAATGCTCCTATCAGTAATCAATTTCATTCGCTTAATAAATGCTTCGGCTAAATCATTTTGAGTATGAACATGAGGAACATGGTGTTCAACATTGATGCCCAATGACATGCAATAATCATCAAAACTTCGAGATGTAAACTCTCCAGCAAAATGTATCATACATCAAGGAATTTCTGATCCTTATTTAATAGTCTATGAATTGGGATTCTCATGGCCTTTATTACAATTAAGTTGTGGCACTTTGACTCTTCAAACTTAAGGTACTTATCAAGAAATTTCATGCCTGATCTTGAGGATTTAGGGACTTCATTCCTGATCTTTTTTGCATGATGGAACTTCGGGTCTAATCATTTTATGTGATGAGGATCAAGAAACTTCAGGTTCTTATATGGTCAAGGAACTTCGGGTCCAGTATGTACTCATCGTAACAAAAAGAAGTACAATAAATAAATTAAACAATAGGCAGTAATTCCAACCATGGTAAATAAATTGTTTTTAAGTAAATAGAGCTTGTGACAAGAGCTTTGATTCAAATATCAAAACTTTAAAGCAAAGGGTAATAATTTGACCCACTGTAAATAAATTGCTTTAAATAAATAGAACTTGTGATAAGGCTTTAAACCAACACCATGAACATAAATATGCCAAAACAGAAAATGCAATGATTAAGTCCTTATCTTTTGTTTTTTTCTTTTTCTTGGTCTGCCACTTTCTTTTATTTCATCCCTTTTATTTTTATTATTATTTCACAATTCGAAGTCATTTTAGTTATCCAGGAAATAATAGTATCACTAAGTTTCAATTGGTGTTCCTCCTCTGGTGAGTTTCGAAAAAATCGAAACGGTTCCCATAAGTTTTGGAGCCAAGAGTGTCTGTAACTAATGAGAAGATCAAACAGTTAGATTTAGGTCAAAATTTAGTATGATATGGATAAGAGGATACCAAACAACTTTCGTGAAGAAATAATTTCGATCTGAGCTACTGAAATGGAGTTTTGGTACTCATAAGGTGCCTGTCCAATTTTCTGCGGAAATTGGTAATTGGTTTGGTATTTCAAGCATCTACAATGATCGCACCGTTGGACTTTTCTGAAAATTTGATATGTTGTAGGTACTAGGCGGACGAACAACTTTGAAGAAGAAAGTGTTTCAATCCGAGGTCTGCAAGTTGGAGTTCCGATACTGTTTACATGGTTGTCAGATTTTCTACGAATTTTGAGTTTGTACTCTTTTGCTTCTGCAAAGGATAATATATAGTCATACAACAACATATATATATTTGCTTCAAGAAAATCAGTAGTACAAATATTTTATGATGAAATGAAAAGATTTTCTTATCTGTGAGATTCGAGGCAAGATAAGTGAACAAGATTTGTGGCATTTTGCTTTCCACTGACACGAGAGCTTCTCATGCTGATAACGTGTTGTAAAATTGATGGTGTGTGCAGTAGAATAAATAAACAAGACACAAAATTTGCGAGGTTCCTCTACAATCAATGTAACTAGAGTACATCCTCAGGGTAGTAGTGGTGCTTTCATTATAATCTGAAATAATAAGATTACAAAGATAACTCTCTCTATTCTATCCTCTCTTTTTCTTCTCTCTGCCATAAGCCTTCTGGCTTCTCTCTTCCGTTTTTTCTTCTCTGCCATGAGCCTTCTGGCTTCTCTCTTCTGTTTTTTCTTGTTTGATTTATAGGCAAAGCAGGAGCACCAAAAGCAAGCAGTGACAGCTTCTAGTGGACGAACATGTAAAGTGGGATGAGTAGATGTAGTGGGTTGGCCATCCACACATTGAATGGCTCATAATATTATAACATTTTTATATTTTTAAGACTTTTACATTAAAAAAAAAAAACTATTATTAGGGGTTGCTACAACAATCTTACTTATGATTAATCTTTACCAGTGTTCTAAAATCGGCCTAGGCACGCGTTGTATGGCTGACTGCCTATCCGATTAAGGCCTAATTGTTAGAAAAATTGGATAAATCAGTCGGCGGCGTTCTGCCAAGACCTATGCGGGCTAGGTGGGCAAGACGGTGTTGGACGGGCGGCAGCCGAGCTGAGTCTTAATAGAAATATTGAAACTGCAACCGTATAATCTTCTAAGCCATCTGGGTAGAAAAGCATGCTCGGTGGCGATCGAGAAGAGACGAAGAAGATGATGAATAGTAAAAACTTTTTAAAATAACCCAACCAAACGACGTCGTTGATTTTAATTGAATTCCCATATAGCATCTTTGCATTGAACTTTAATAATGAGCTTCCGGACAAATTGGGATTGTCACCACCAAACTAGTAAGGTCCAAAATGAACCCAAAAAATATCTATAAATAAAAGTTGTCACTTAATGAATTTTTTATACTATTTATTAACAGAACAAATCTTTATCAATAAAAAAAATTAAGGAAAATGCAAGTTTTAGTGTAAATAAACACTTATTTATATGATATGTAACAAATTTATTTAAATTCGTTTAATTCACATAGACTTTTGCCTAAGTCCTAACCAACCGTCCGAATGGCACCTAACATCTTTTAGAATCATAATCTTTATTATTGAATTCTTTGATCTCATTTACGTTTTTCATTTGATCTTTTTATTAATTTAACTTTTTAATATAACATGTAACGTCATATTACATGTTAATATTATTGGACCAAATTCGGTCGGATTTTATTTTAATAAATATTATACGGCATGACGGTTAAGCTATGGAGATGTCCCGATGCGAATGCCAGGTGCCCGCAATAGAATCTGAAAATGCATCAATCTACCCTTAAGATCCTTTCTCCGAAGCCCCTATTTTCTCCTCAATCTCTGCCCCGAAATTCAAACGCACCAAATCCCTAGCTTTCCACTGCTGAACTTTTCACCGTCTCGTCTCGATTTTTCTGTCGTTGCAATTGGTAATTTCTGTTTTTTTTTGAGATGGAGATTGAGCAAAAGCAAGAGGAGGTCATTGATCACTACGTGAAGCAAGCCTCATCACTAGATGGCTCCGCTCTCGGTCCTCTCGTCGCAGAAGTCACCTCCCACCCTGCCCTTTTTGCCTTTTCGGAAATTATCGCTGTCCCTAATGTTCTTCAGGTTCCCATGTTTCTATATATTTATTGTGGAATTTCAGTTTTCTGTGTATATTTTGGTCGTGTAGTTTCTGCGTTTGAGCAAAGGATGTATAATCAGAACTTTGTTGCAGCCAAACAGAAAATAAAATTTTTGATTGTTACTGGGTTTTGTTTCATACGCATTTGTTTTTTGACTGTGGAATATGTGCAGCTTGAAGGAACTGAAAATTCTGTGTACCTCGATGTGCTTCGATTGTTTGCACATGGCACATGGAGTGATTACAAGAGTAAGCACGCAAAAATCGCTTCATCTTTTGGTCGATTTTCTAATGCGTTTGCTATTCTCTAGCTGTTGGTTTGATTGCTTTGGTCATCTTGCACCAAATCGATTAATGCTTGTTTTCCGCTTCCATATCTGTGATAAAGAAATCGAACAATAACGCCCTAAAATTTAAATATCAACAAACCCTGTGCAACATGAAAACAAAACTCAGAAGGAGAAAAACCCAAAATTTGAGCCACCATTGGAACGTCTGTTGACTCAATGTATGAAACATTGTGCGCAGCCTCATTCTCAAGAACATGTGGCAGGGTTTTGGGTGCCAATGCAGTTGGTGCTTTTTTCATATTAATGTTGCTTCAGGATATAACTGACCCATGTATACTTCTGTCAAGCTCTGCTGCAGAGTCATCACTTCATCACCAGTTTTTGTTTCTTACTGTTGCTTTGGAGATGTCGAAGAAAATACTTTCTTATACTTATTTAGTGATAAGATGAATAAATGGAGGCAGCAACATATTTTCGTTAGAAGAAGTGTAAACTGGCACATTTGTTTTAAAGCAACTGCCGTATCTTTTATTAAATTCTACTACTATGTCTTTTATTATTCCCTCCATAACATTTAAGCTTTTCCTTACTACAATAGTTTTTGAAATTCGGGAGATATTGTCAATTCCCAGGAGAACTACTTCCCATAAAGTTTCTGAGTATATTTTCTTTGAAACAAGAAATTAAGCATCTCTTTGGCATTGTTATGGAATTTAAGAAACTGAAATGTATTGTAGGTGATGCCAGTCGTCGTCCACAACTGGTCCCTGATCAAGTCTTAAAGCTGAAACAGCTTACTGTTCTTACACTGGCTGAGACAAACAAGGTATGTTTCCTTAAATGCGTAATCCTCTTATTTTGAAAAGTTGTTGGTGATATACATCTAGTAATGGTTATGGCTGTATGGTTTTCCAGTATGAATAGATGGAGCTTGTCACCTTTGGTACTTGATGTCCTCCATGCTTCAAAAAATATGTCGTCAAAAGTGAAAGGAGAGAAAAAATTATCATCACTTTTAGACAAGTCTTATGGACAGATGTTTGTTTTAGTTGCACTTGGAGGAAAGACTGCAGTTACCAATTGAATTCTGAATGTAATAGATATAGATGATGGTGCCTTTTACTGCAAACGATGATATGAAAAGTTATATGGAATGCCAGAAGCTTATTAGTTCCAATCAAAATTCAGAACAATAGTGGACTTACAGGTCTTAGTATCCGATGCCTTTGATATTTTAAGTATTGGTGTTCTAGTTCACTATTGTGTTGATATCCGGTTTTTATAAACACAGATGTCCCATATTGTGTTGTGCATTCAGTTTTCTCTTATATTCTTGAAATATTTTCCAGGTACTACCGTATCATCAACTTATGCAGGAGTTAGATGTTATCAATGTACGAGAGCTCGAGGATTTTCTCATTAATGAGTGCATGTATGTGGTAATAATTCTTTCATCCTTCTACCTCTATTTTTTCCCAGTTACATTGAAATATGCATCTTTTACTGGACAAAAAGGTTTCTTTAGTGAAGGCTGTGGAATGAATAATCATAACTTTAACGAATTGTTATTCAAATACAGTACAAATAAACACTCTTCTCCCGTCCATCTGTCTGCCAATTTGACTCAGTGTGCACGGGCAGCAGGACTCTGCTATGGTTCTTGCCCGTGAAAGAATTTATTTTTGAATATCAGACAGTACCTGAAAATTGTTACTGTTAGTTTGGTCTATGAAGCACAGATATTCCAAATATTGCAGGTGTGGAGTATCTGTAAGGATATGGCCCTGATGCCCCCCCGATAACACCCCAACAGTTATCGGATACAGATTTGCAGTATTCATTACATTTTGTAAGTTTGACTTTTGGATATAGTGCGACATGCGTTGTGTACATACGCATCCAGATGCACAAGGGTATTTTTTGTGTGAATCTTTTCCTTAAAAATGGGGGTCGTCCATGGGTACTTTTAAATTATAACTCACTTCTGACTCTTATGTAGATTACTTTTGCACATATACATGTAATGTGATATATACTATTTTATTATCCCATCCTTGTTATATAGTAATTTATCCTGCATTTGTATGTGTGTAACATAGTTAAGTGGATAGAGAAAACATGAAGGAGATGTCAGATTGTAACTTTATATGTTTTCTCTTAGGGCATACTAAGAGGAAAGCTGGACCAGTTGCGAAAATGCTTTGAGGTTTGTGCTTATTACTGCTGCCTTTGCTTCAAATTGTTTTTAATTTTTGTGTTGTTTTACTTGTTTTCGCTTGCCTTTTCTCGTTGGTCTTTGTTTATTTCCTTATAAGAAATATGGAATCAATTATTTCTTGTAAAATGCAGGTCCAGTTTGCTGCAGGGAGAGATCCGAGACCTGGACAACTTGGGAGTATGATTCAAACACTGTCAAACTGGTAACGTCTCTGATTTTGATGCAGTTTCTCTGTTGGGTTGTATGTTCAGTATGCATATATGGAACTTCTTATTTAGAATTTGGTCCTAAATATGTGCATTATGATCTGAAACACTCATGTGTGACCTTGATTGCATAAAAGTTTCCTGACTCTTTGTTGTGTGCAATCAAATGCTATGGAGCATCTGTTACCAATTTAATGAAATTGTTTCATGTGGTAGAGTTTATTTACTACTAATACATTAAAAAAAGCAGTTCCATGTTTATCGTAGTAATGCATTCTCGTGTTTAATCCAGTGTGCTGCCTTTGTGATATTTTTCTTCTAAGTTAATGATTTCTCAAGTTTCTTTTTGAGATATAAATCTGATGGTATTGCCTAAATTTTGTGTGAATGAACACCTAGGTTGGATACCTCAAGCAATCTTCTTATCTCAATTCAAGAAAAGATGAAGTGGGCTGATACTATGACTGAAGTGGCCAAGGAACACAAGAAAGAAGTTGGAAATAGGGTGGAAGAAGTAAAGAAGTCGATTTCCATCAAGGTCAGTTTAATCCTGTTGTATTTTTCCTATTGCTTCTGCAAGTAATCCTTCCTAATAAAGTGAACAGGATCCATTTTGATGATTTGAACATAAGGCATGGCATGGTAAAACACGATATTATGATTTTATTTTTGTTGATGTATTTCTCTACCATAAATGTGCACATCAGCGCCTTTTCGATGAGCTATTCTGAAGCTATACATAATCATAGATGAACGAGTTCTTTATTCCCACTCCACACACAAAACACAATTTTTTGTTAGTCTTTTGTTTAGTTATTGGGATATGTTGGTCGATGTGTCTTTTACTTACATTGTGGCAGAAGTTCGCTACTGTAAGCAGGCCGACATTGACTTCCGGGGGCATGAGGAGATCTACTCCGAACCTGGAGGAGTGATGGACTATGAGGAAGACCGTAGTCGACCAAAGAGGTAATATAACCACCTCATTTTCTTAGTTATGATTTTTATTTGCAAATACATGGCTATTCTTGCATGTGTCACTTTCGCTGTTGGTTTCCTCTCTTTTACTGCCAAAACTGTTATCAGCGATATTTGTACCATTGGTTCGAGTGATCAATATGATTTTCCTTCATTCCACTGTTTGATTTGGAATTGCAGGAGACGGCATCCTATATATAAGAGTTGAGAGTGGGAGACGACGATTATTTGGGCAAGTTCAAGTTGCCTTGATTTTTTGTTCATGTCTTTCCCAGGTCTGTTGATATCTCCTTTTCGGAGACCACAATATCTCTGGTAATAAACATTCTTATTTTTCGCATTCTGCGCATAGTCCATTTTTAGTTTAGCTCGTCTTAAATCCCTTGTTATTCCAATTGAGTTGACATGAATGAATAATGAAACCACATTTGTTGGTGCGGCTAAAATGCTTTATGGATGGATATTCAGATACTAGGGCTCTACTTCCTTCTTTAATGTTATACGTAGTATGACGCTTGCTCTGTAGCACTCGAAATGCCGTTAAAGCATGCCTTGAGGAAATAATTTTGAATGCCGCATTGCATTTATAAATTTATAAATGCAATGCGGCGTTCAAAATTTATAAATTTATGATCCGAGTAAAACATTCAAAGCAATTACTTTGCTTTGCTAGAAATATGAAATTGAAAATAATTATTATAGATCGTAAGTGGCTTGTGGCTCACTTGGTTAAGAATATTTGTTCTTGCACTCGAGGTCTCGTATTTTAATCTCCTTCTCTGTCATTTAAGTGAGTTTAGTGTACGTACACTACCCTATCGTTTGTCCCATAAAAGTAAAGAATTATAGTAGTTCACATGATTTACTCCAACCTTGGTTGAGATTGTTCAGTACCTTGTGGTGGTCTGTATATTTTTTGTGTATTTTAGAAGGGTGGATGGATATGGATTCGTATGAAAATTGTTCGTTATTTTAGGGAGTGTTACATTTACGTCATCATTTTGAAATTTAAGCTAGGCACACAAATCATTTTTCTTTTCGTGTTTTTGTAATAGGCTCACAAATCATTTAACAGAAAGAATAGAAACTAAATAACTAAAAAAACATAGATAAACAAACAAAAATAAAACTTTCGTAACAAAAACACAGTTAAATCTCCATAAATTAGTAATCTTGGGACCAAAGAAAATCTGTTACTTTAGCGAATGTTAAATAATTGACAAATTAAATTAATTATTAATTTATCAATCATATAATATTCCTCCTTATTTACTCAAATATTGTACATTTTATTTAGTTTCTCGTTTTACAAATAAACAATTCTATATATTTGTTTAACAAAGTACAATTCATGAGTCTTCTTATTTCTCCCATAAGTCATAGTAACACATCATACATACAACAATGGTTTTTAATCTCAAAGGTGTAAAGAAATCAAGAAATTATTAATTTATATATTACGCGGGACTTATATAAATTTTTCATTATATGTTCTCTTTGATATTTAGCAAATTATTAATTTAGCACGTTATCTCCAAGTTGGGACCAGCCAAAAATATTATTTAATCGGCCTTATTATTTTATCAGGTATTAAATTATTGAGGTTCTGTATATGAAGCTCTATAATCAAATATAAATTGTAAACCATATGTTTAGGCATTGCACTAAACTTCTTGTTTCCCGTAACGACATTGTTCTCTGCATCAAGAAATGAATTTAGCGTTGTCAGTATTTGGATTGATTACCTTGTTACATCCAGCCACCTGAAGCGGCTGTTCCTCCTCCATCATCCGCTTGTCGGAAACAAGATCCCACCGGCTTGGTGCAGCTAAACTAGTGTCACACACTCACACTCCTTAATACTACACAAACCACTCACCATGTTAGCCAAAACTATCCTTACCTTCCTTCTCTGCTTTCTTAATACGTGTTGAATATGGCCTTAACCCACAGGTCTTGAGGATGAAGTTGTCCTCCTCGTCGAGGTTTCCAGGGTTCTTCACGTCTTCAGGTTCTCGTGGCGCCACTGGAGAATCTGTTGTCTGCAGAGACTTTGCTGGTTAAATGCTGTCGTATTTTAATCGGTTTTCTTTTTGCTCAAGCTATTTTCTTTTTATTTAATTTGTAATTACTTAAACCAAATTATAAGTCCAGCTGTAAATAGATGTCCACGTGTCAAATTTTAAATGGGAGTATCATGTGGTAGTATAGTACTACCTAATAATTTCTCGAGAGAGTGTTCCAAGTGTGGGAGGGAGGGGAGATTTTTTAATGTGCTCGAATAACGGGACAGTCCGTCATATGTCATTATATAAGTAGAATGACACTTAAAAAAAAAAGAAATTTTTCTCAACTTGTATAATAACATATAGTGTACTACTCATATTCCAAGCACATTCAAAAATCTCTCATTGGGAGAGTGAAGTTCAAAGCTCCTTTTTGACGTGGGTTGCTTCCAGGACTCTTTTGGCGTTTTGCTAAGGGTTGTTTTAATTATTAGATTTTTTTTAATAATCAACTGATTTTTTTTTAACAAATGATATTATTTACATTTAAGGAAAAAAGTTAGATTTAGCCTCGTAATAAGCTAGCAATAATGTGACTCAAATTCACCATTGACAAGAATCGAACCTAAGATATCTTATTTACAAGTAAAAAGAAATATCACTAGACCATATTATTAAATGGCTAATAATCAATTGATTTTAAGTGGGTGTACAAAAAAAAGTTTAGATCATTGAGTAGGGTTTTTTATTTTTCAAAAAAAAAAAAAAGAGTACAAAATATGAGTTTGGATGCACTTCGGATTGATTTCCAAAGTGATGTCTGATGCCTTTTTATAGGCACGTGGCTTTGATAACATACATGTAAAATTCATGACAAACGAAATGCATGTTTAATCTGCTTTCAAACATTTCAGCGCCGCCCTTTCTCAGAGTCCTCCATTGCATTTGATTTTCGCCAACTTAATTTCTTCTAGTGTGTCTTTCAACTACCGCTGCTCCATGTTTTCAGAATTGTCTTACTACATTGTTAAATCTCCTTCGTCAACTGTAACGTATATACTTGCACACAGAGAGAGAGAGAGAGAGACATAGTTCTAAAAATTCTCGCCTAGTGTCAACTAGGACATGCTTAGGCATTAGGCAGTTGATCATCATCCTGATTAATTTTTAGAAGTTTGAAAATTTAGAAAGTAAGCCTTGACCCGCTTAGGCTTCCGCCTAGCGCACCTAAATCCACCTAGGCATCCCGTCTAGATCTTGACTCTCACTTAGACAACAAATCGATAACTTTCATATTGTATTTTAATTTTTCAATAAAATGTAAGAGATGTGATTATATACTTGTTCCCTATGTTTTCAATATGTTCTAATATTTTATAATTTATATGTCAATTTATTTTGTAATTTACATATTCCAATGTAATTATATGTTTTATTAAAATATAAATAGACATTTATTTATATAATATATAATAAATTTATTTAAATCCGTATAGGCCTTGCCTAGCCACCTCTGTGCTAGCTCTAGCCCGCCATCCAATTAGCTTCTAATGCTTTTAGAACTTTATATATATATATATATAATACACGTTCAGTTTCCGTACTGTTGAATGACATATATATATATATATATAAATAATACACACGTCCAGTTTCCGTACTGTTGAATGACATATATATATATATAAATAATACACACGTCCAGTTTCCGTACTGTTAAATGACATATATATATATATATATATATAATACACACGTCAAGTTTCCGTACTGTTGAATGACATATATATATAGATATATATATATAAATAATACACACGTCCAGTTCCGTACTGTTGAATGACGTTATATATATATATATATATATATATAATACACATGTTCAGTTTCGTACCGTTGAATGACATTATATTTCTACAAGTTGACGCTACAAGATTTATATATTGGATTTAACTAGTACATTAATTACTATAACAATTTGTATAATTTGAAATTAATTAAACAGAAAATTCTATTCCACTCCTGAAAAATTTTACTTTTTTAAGGAAAATTTTGAATTTTAACAAAAAAATTATTATATAATTTTATTTAATGATAAATACAAGAAAAGGGAAAAAAAAAATCTAATTAAAGGTGTGTGCAATTGCACAGCGTTTTTTTTCCCTGCTTTATATGGAGTGACTGATGGCAGGAGAAAGGGATTCATAAAAAATAAAAAATAAAAAAGGCAGGAGAATGGGCTTTCTTAGGCATTCTGAGAGAGATAAATTGATAATGGAAGAAAATTAAGTAATTACTGTAGAAAGCTAAAAAAATGAAGAGATTTAGAGAAAATTTGATGAGAATCGAAAAAGATTAAAAAAATAAAAGATGTTTGGAAGGTGAGAAAGTGATGAGAAAATGCAAGAAGAGGAGTGAGAAGAATGGCCGTTAGGCTTTTTGGAGAGATACTATGTTTAGTTTAAGAATTAGTCAGTGCACATTATTATGTGTTCAATTTCAGAAATAGTGTCTGTGTTTAGTTTCAGAAATAGCTTAGTACTCGTGTTCAATTTTAAAAATAGTGTAGTACTCGTGTTTAGTTTAAAAAATAATTGGTTTTCAGTTTTCAGAAATAGTGTTCAGTTTCAGAAATCATGTAATACCGTTTAGTTTCAAAAATAGTATAGTACCGTTCAATTTTAGAAATAGTGTAACACCTTTCAGTCTCAGAAATAGTATGTGTGATTTATTACTATTTTCTATTTTATTTTTTGTGATATTATTTTTTACCTTTTCATTAAAATTTAAGTCATTTTCATTAAAGTTTAAGCCCTTTTGTCTTTCTTTTTTTTTCATTAAAATTTAAGTCGTTTTTTTCTTAAATAAAGTTATAGGATGATTTTTAGTTAAAATAAATTTTGACCAAACCCTTTTCATTAAAGTTCTTTACTTTTTTTTTAATAAAAATTTGTCTAAGATTAAAAACCAACAGCAGTACTTGGCATTTAATTGTAATTTTTAAATATTAATTAGGTTGTAATAATTATTGAGTTTTTGTAAGTAGGTTATACATTAATTCCCATAAACAAAAAAAAAAAAAAAAAAAAGCTATTTGTCAATTATTATTAAATTCTTGTAATAAAAAAATCATATTTTATCATCTACTTTTCATTGTGTGCTCCATATATATATAGCTATGTATGTTTAGATACTATAGTTACATACCAATACATTCGTACCGATACTTCTGTACCAATGAATTTTTTATTTATTATTTTTTTAATATAAATTGTTTTTGTTTTGTTAATTTTTGTTAATTATATGAATTTATAAATAATAAATGTGCTATAATTACTAAAGTATGGTAAGTTTTAAAATAGGGACTTAAATCAGATTTAAAAAACCACTGACTTTAAAATCTAAAAAGAATTACGCCCTAAAGTCTAAAAGCAGCTTAATTAAAATGTAGAAAAGTAGTTTGACCAAATCTCTAAAAGCCTTCGATGTCCGGTCTAAGAATTTCAAAAACCAAGCATCTAGATCAAAATGCCCTATGTAAAATTCATGACAAACGAAATGCACGTTTAAACTGCTTTCAAAGCCTCCATTGCATTTGATTTTCACCAACCTAAGTTCTAATATTCTTTCAATTATTGCTACTCCATCTTTCATCACATCAAAATGTCTGACTACATGGTTAAATCTCCTTGATCAACTGTAACGTATATAGTAGAATATATATGTACACACACACACACGCACACACGTTCAGTTTCCGTACTGTTGAATGACAGTATATTTATGCAAATTGAGTTTTCGAACTGTTTCAATACGAAACTGAAACAAACAGCTGCAACTCTAATTTGGCAATTCATATGAGCAACAATACGCTCAGTTTAGTGAGATGCATCTTACTAACGCGAATATATCAATCCACATATTTCATGCACACGTTTGTTCGAGGAATGAATTCACACCCATTACATTTGAATTCCACGCCTATATATAATATTTTGTTCCACGTGGGAAATAACTTCCAGTGCATAGAGGATATTATCTTTGAAACTTGAGAGATTGAGACAGAAGGCATATCTCAAAAGTCATGCAATTCATGTTTTCATGCTTTCAAGTTTGAAAAGACGCCAATACATGGAATAACATGCCGACACATATAAACATACCATGCCTAAACAAACTGCTCATCCTTTTTCGTCAAATAATGCAGAAACGGTTGCCCAGATATCTTCATTTTGTTGAACAAACCAATTCGGTTGCACGTAAACCGCTGCCGAAACATCATCTAACCCAATTATCAACTAAAATCACAAAGATTGAAGCTTTAAATGCATTAACTGTATGCAATTCTTCTTAAAACAGAAAGGGCTACAGCTATACATCAAATACATGTTTTGGAGATCAGAAAATGTGAACCATATAAACTATAACAAGAAGTGTGTGCGCGATCAATATAAATAATGAAGAAAGTAAGAAACATTGACAATCGTGCCAATTACGGCTTGCATGCAATGTCCTAAAGCTAAAATTTCGTCCATGCCTTTCTTCTTGCAGTTCGTAGGTGTCCATGTTCCATGATTCAACAACCGGTGGTTTGAAGTCAAAGTACCACAACTTCAAACTCTGCCAAACCATTTTATATATTTGTACTCTCGAAGACAAGGCTTGGAAAGACTTAGAGAAAGACATACACAGGGTTTTATAGGCCAAAGTATCGTTTAAGAGAGGTTGCAACTCACTATCAATGAAGCATCTGACATATTCCTAGAGAATACACAACCCATTGCCAAAAGATGCGATGTTTAGCCTCTGTATAATGAACACCAATTCCAGTTTACAAATTAAGTATGGTGCAGTACCGAATTTTATCAACTGGATTGAAGAAATTTTCATTCAAATATTGAAATTGAATATTTTAAAATAAAATTGAACTTTAGTAGAACCTGTTACAAAGGCACGGAAGTTTCTCAGGATTGAAACCCTGATATTGAGTTTATAGAATCATGTTAAAAAACTATCCGACAAAAAGAAGAATCATGTAAACTTTTTGCTTCTTGTGAGAAAGAAAATTCTTAAAAGGTTATACACATGCAACTGGGCAAGATTGTGATTTGAGACAACTATATATATTGGGAAGGGTGAGACAACTATGGGAAGGGGGTTAACCAATCAGTTAATAATAATTTGGTAATTAATTAACTATAAATGAAGAAAAATATCAGTGAACCGTGGTGTACAAAATTATCGATTATATTTGGCACAAATTACATCTAGCATCTCACAAACTACAATGAGAAAAAAAAAAACAAGAGGAAATAATAATCTGCGTCGATGGCGAAAAGATCGTTAAATATACAACTCAGTTAAGCAATAGGTGGCTGCCAAGTGAGAAAGATTCCAGTTGGAACACTTGAAATGGTTCATCTCCTTCTTCCAACTTGGCTTTTGCCACCGAGCAAACTACATTCCTTTTCCGCTTAAGCGTTGGTGATCCTCCACCATCCGACGATAATACAGACGAAGATGATGGCTCCAGTGAGCAACGCTTAGAAGCCACACGACCCGGCTCCGAATCATGCGTGCCAATGAGGTGAGGAAAATTAAGCTTAGCTTTGGAGCCACGCATTTTAAAAGCGGCTCGGTCATATGCCAAGCCGGCATCCTCTGCTGTCTCATAGGTTCCGAGCCAGATTCTCGCCCCGTTCTTCTTTGGGTCTCTTATCTCAGCTGCGTACTTACCCCAGGGTCGTCGCCTCACTCCCCTAAAATTCCATCCCCTCTGTGGGACTTGAACAACACACGCTGCCACCTCGAAGTTATTTGATGTGTCCAAAGCATGGTTCATTATTCCCATTGTGTCACCCAAACCCTCGACAAGAAAATGAGCATTGCTAGAGCTTGGAGTACTTGGAGAACTAAGCAATGGTGCATCAAACTCAGCTACATCGGCCAAAAATGTCTCCTGGGTTTCAAAATCATCGTGTAGTAGATGCTGACGAATCGATTCCAAGAGAGCCCAGTTGGAACTTGATATGCTTTCTGTTGACATTTCTGATGATCTAATAATTTTATCAGTACGTACTTAGTATTCAGGGATATATGAAGAGTTGATGGTTGTGAGTGTGATATGTAAACCTGAAGGCTTTTGAAGTTGTGAGATATCTCCTTGTGAGGATTTGTATATATATACGTGGAGGTGTGCGGAGAGAGGCTTATTGTCATCCTCGTAAACTATGTTTACTATTATATTGAATAGCGTTATAATTTTCTCCTCCTACCACTGCTACTAATTTTCTAGTTTCTGATTCTATTGGCAGGGCCCTTCCTAGGGCTGTTCATGCCTAACTTTTTTGTTTTGCTTGCCGGGCTTTGCCCTCCTTTGTACCAAAAAAAAAAAAAGAATAGGGTTATAATTTCCATGAAACCCCACTGGTTTTTCTTTTCGATCACATGTTTTGAATGCTTAAATATGGTTTTTATATTTGATTATTTGTCTCGAAGGTGCTTTCATTGGTTGTTGATTTAAAAATATATATATATAAGAAGGAGATAACTTGATATAGATATAATTTTGTCAGCAAGTGAATTAGTTCAGCTCATTGAAATAGGTCCAATAAATGAAATTCCATGTAAGCTTATTTATAATTTGTACTGTATTTACCCCTTAGACTTAAATTGTGGTAAACACACAAGATTTCTTAAGTATGGGATTATTTGTGGTTTAACTAATCTCTTAATTGTTGGATTAGTTGTAGCAATATAATCACCTCAACCCCCAATTCGTTCATCCTTCCTTTTTTTCTTCTTCTAAACAATTCCCTCTATTAGATCATGGAATCAATCCTCCTCTTTCTTCTCTCTTCTTTCATGAGTGATATTTTTGTCCTTTCCTCTGAATTTGTTCCTTTAATATTATATCATATTTCTATTTCTAATGTTCCGACATGGAGCTTCCCAACAATTTTCTTCCTATACAAGGTAGTTTATTTTTGTTTTGCAAGTAGATTATATCTGTTTTGTAAGTGTAAAGCATTTTTCTTCTGATAAATTGTAGCAATGGTCCTTCAACTTTAATCCAATTGGAGCAATGATCCTTCAACTAAAAATTTATTACCATTGGTCCCTCAACTCATCAAAACGTGCAGCCATGGTCCTTCGTCAACTTCGTTAGAACTTCTAGAAAAATGAGTCACGTACCATACACGTGAGGCTAAATCAAGGGGCAAATATGAAAAATCAACTAAGAAAAATTGTATCAATGGCCCCTCAACTTTAATTCAACTGGAGAACTGGTCTCTCAACTTTAACCAAATTGTAGCAATGATCCTCAACTTTAACCCAATTGTAGCAATGTCTCTTCAACATAACTCATTTTGACAGAATTCTAATGGAGTTGACGAAAATGACCATAGCTACACTTTTTGACAAGTTGATGGACCAATGGTAATGGATTTTTAGTTGAGGGACCATTGCTCCAATTTGATTAAAGTTAATGAATCATTGCAATTTACTCTTTCTTCCTGTACAATAGGTAGTTATTAGATTATATCGGTTTTGTAGGTAGACATTATTTTTCATATATTGTATGTAAACTACTAGATAATATTTTAGTTTGAGTATTTAAATATTCAAAATTAAAAAAATGAATAAGTGATAAAAAAAATTAAAAAATTTAAATATTTTTATCTGCAAGGGTAAAATTGATATCAAAACATGTAATTGGATAACTGGATTCGATCCCAAAAATTACTTATGTTTTTGGACCTAGATCCAAAAGTCCCTATAAAATATTGCAACCGTCCATAATTTTCTTGCAAGCAAAATTAACGATACATTAGAACAAATTACCTTATTACTTCATGCCATAAACACAAAGCATTGGTCATGGGGTGGTTGGACTCATATCTACACCATTGTTAAGAATGGATCATGTGCTGCCTCGACATCATTACTGGTTCTAGACTGAAACGCTGCCAAATTAAAAATAATATCCTTTCTGCATACTGGTGCTTCTTTGGTTAAATTTAGTTTCAAAATCAGCTTAGTTTTTGTAAATATATTTTCTTAAAAGAAAGAAGGTAAATTTTTTTATTCATTTTTACTACAAGCGATAGTACTATTCTAAGTTATATTAAAAGAAGAGGATTTTAACTCATGACAGTGAGTTAAAAAAAAAAAAAAAAAAAAAGCTTTATTCACCATGACAAATTCATTTGAAAAATGATCTAATCTACCATAATTACTATTCAAAACTCAAAGAAGTACAACTATAACTATTCAAAATTAACTATAACTATTCAAAATTATAGGAATACCACTATTGCATTGGAAAAAAAATGCTTTAGTAGTGGTACTCCATTCACTTTAAAACTGGTAGATTAGAGCATTTCTCAACTTATTTGTGGCTTTTTATTTGTTATGAATTGTTGGAAATAATGTAGACAAGGGATGAAATAAAGAGAGCAACATATAGAAATATTGGGACAGTATAATATGAGTGTCTTTTTTCTTCTCATTAGGCTTCTTTACGTAGTGTTAGCATTAGATGGAGGCCAGGCTCAAGTTTTCATATTTAAATCATGAAGGAATTAAGCTAATAAGATATTACATATTGGTTATAAGTGCATGGGCATTCACATGATTAATAATAATCACAACACTCTCCTTTGCATGTTTATCAATTAATGATAGTTGTCTCTAAAACCTTGTTTGAGAAATCCAATGGGACAAAACCTAAACAAATGAAAAAGAAAAAAAAACAACTTTGGAAGTCATTGATAATGCGTTGGACACGCTTAATGATGTCTTGCTACAACCTTGCCACGAAAAATAGATTGGGATAAAAGCGTGGTTGAAGTGAAAGCGAGCATAACACGCTTACGCCAACCACAACATATCCTCAAAGATTTCCTTTGATGATAGTAAGTGTTTATCTAATTGTAGCCATAAGACTTGAGATCCACAAAACTCTTCAAGAAATTGAACTTCAATAGAACTTGTTTAGAAAGTATGGAAGTTTATTAGGAGACAATAATTCAGTAATTAAATACTCAGCCCTAAATCAAAGACATTAATTCCCAAAATTGTGTGTATTGACTGGCCTAAATCCTAAGCTCCCTTTTTTGTGCAATGATATTGAGAGGAAGGTTGGACTAGGCCACACATAAGTCAATAATCGACCTTCCACTTACAAATCAATGAAATAACACTTGACTATGTTTAGCAAAAATTACTTCTATTATCTCACAAACTTCAAAGGAAAAGAAATAGGAGAGAAATAATATACGCCTTAAATGGCGAAAAGATCATCAAATATATACAAACTTGTTGGTTGCAAATTTGTTGTCCCTTTATGTGTCTCGTTTGTGTTTCTTTGCTAATATTTGACACATGTCCTATGACTTAACTAAAACATATCTCTATTAACTTTTTTATTTGGCATTTAAAATTTATAAAAATCCAAAATATGAAAACAATACGCGAGCAACGTATGAAGGTCCGGTTCAAGAAAAAGTGTATGGCTGGTCAATCTTCATCTTCACTCTCATCTTTCAAACCCAACCAGAGCAAGGAAGAACAGTAAAACGACAAGGGTGAAAGATCCGACTTCATACAATTTGGATGGCGGGTTTGTGGTGGTGGCCGTTGGGACCGCACCATCCTTGGAGCTAAAGTGAGTGCAGAGGTCGCCGTCCATCGACATGGCAGTCAACTAGGTGAAGAGTTGAGTAGGTGAACAGAGAGCTTAGTAATTATCGATAGAGTATTAGGTGATTATATAGTACAATAAAGTACACCAAAATTTCCATACAATTGAGATTTTCATCACTATTGAGAAAATAGCAGTACAGCCATGGACAAAAGATTGGGAGCTTTCTCACCTTGTTAACTAACAACCAGGGAAAAAGTGAAGATTAATGGTGCTAGGGTTTTGCTAGGGTTTGAGAGATGAGTGGAGGCAAAGATCGGCCCGCCATACACTTTCTTGAAATGTACCTCCATACGCTGCTCGCCCATTTCTTCGTATTTTAGAATTTTTTTGAGGAGTTTTAACGAAAAGTTCACGTACTGTTCACTTTAACGAAAAAATACATTTTAATATTAAAAAGTCAATTCTGGTACTATTTACTTTACCCTTTATTTTTTCCTTATCATTAAAACTCAAAATTTTCAAGTCATTTTCAATTCATTTTCATTAGTTTTCCTTGTTTTTTACCTTTTAAATACCAAATAAAAAAGTCAACATAATTATATCTTAGTTAAGTCATAGGATATGTGTCAAAATGTTAGTTAAGAGACACAAAAGAGAAATTAAAGGGGATAGCAAACCTGCAGCCCGAGAATTTTTTCATTGTGCTTGGAACACGGGATGGTGCACTCATATTTTACTATATGAGTAGAGGAAAATTTTACTTGTTAAGTTACTAATTTTTTAACACAAGTATCTCATCACTTGTAATACGTGGTATATAATCCTGTTTTCTGGGCACGAAAAATATCTTCTGCAGCCCAACTAGGTAAGCAATAGGTGGCTGCCAAGTGAGAAAGAGTCTAGCTGGAACATTTGAAGCCGTTCATCTGCTTCTTCCAACTTGGCTTTTGCCGCCGAGCTAACTACATATTCCTTCTCCGCTTAAGCGTTGGCAAGCCGCTACCATCCGATGATGAGACCGACGTAGATGACGGCTCCAGCGAGCAACGTTTGGAGTGACACGGTCCGGCTCCGAATTATGCGTGCCAATTAAGTGAGGAAAATTAAGCTTAGCCTTGGAGCCACGCATTTTAAAAGCGGCTCGATCGTAAGCCAAGCCGGCATCCTCAGCTGTCTCATAGTTTCCGGGCCACATTCTCGCCCTGTTCTTCTTTGGGTCCCTTATCTCTGCTGCGTACTTTCCCCACGGCCGCCGCCACACGCCTTTAAAATGCCCTCCGCTCGGTAGCGCGTTGGTTTCACGTGCCGCCACGTCGAACTTACTTGACGTCTCCAAATCAAAATGAGCATTGATAGAGCTTGAAGTACTTGGATAATTATGCAATGGTGCATCAAGCTCAGCTACATTGGCCAAAACTGTCTCCTGGGTTCCGAAATCATCGTGCAGTAGATGCTCATGAATCGACTCCAAGAGAGCCCAGTTGGAACTTGAGAAGCTTTCTGTTAAATTTATTTTTAAATTTATATTTTGTTTTTTTTTTTGCAGATGTGGGTCAGTTAGGAGGGGGGGAGGGATAGTTTCAATTTTTTTTTTTTTTTTCCCTTTCTTCCTCCCTCTTCTTCTTCTTCTTCTTGCAGATTGTGGGTCGCTGTGTTTCAATTTATTTATTTATTTTTTTAGGTGAGAAAATTTAGGTTTTGGGGGATGGGATGGGTTTTTGGATGGGAGGGGAGGTGAAGAGAGTGGAGGAGAGGGAGGTGGTTAGGATGCTTGGGAGGGAGAATAGGGGTTGCGGGGTTGGGTTTGGTTTCTGCGTTTTCAAGGTTTTTTTTTTTTTTTTTTTTTTTTAAATAAAAAATAAAAAAATTATTTTTTTTTACCATGCGGTAAACATTTGGCAGCTACGTGGCATATATGTGGCTACCACGTCAGTATTTAACAGATCAATTGATGAAAAATGTAACAAAAGTATTATTTTGAAATAAAATAGTACTTCAGGTATGAAAATGAAATGTTTTGAAGATATTGTACGGAATTGAAATAGATTATAAACCTGAAGTATGAAAATGTAAGTTACTCTTATTTTTTTTGTCTTGATATTGCTTTGGTCGGTCGGTTGATTTAAATTAATCATAAAAATGTTCCAGATGCCAAAGTGTTAGTTTAAACTAGATTTGATGTGACCCTATCTAAAATTTTCACACGTGCAAAAGTTAATGATGCTACATCTAGAGAATGGATGACATCGTTATACGTAGACAGGAGAGCAACTTTCTTTGAAATTAGTTTGTATTGTCACGTTTAGTTCTAGTTGACTAATGTAATGCTATATAAAGAAACATTTACATTTAACGTTATGTTATTGGATTAGCACGTTGTAGCAGTAGCAGTAAAGAACTCGTTTCATATACATCAATTTTTTTTAATTCAAAATGGATGACGTAAGTGATATATATATATATATATATATATATATATAATTTGCAAACAGGATATGAATACACACCCAGTAATCTAGGGGTGTGCTATCTACACATCATTTTTACCTCTCACACATCATTTTCAATTTTTGGTTGTCGGTTCGAATGAAGTAAAGAAGATCAAGAGACAAAAATTAATAAGAAATATGTGAAAAGTAAAAATGAGTTTATGGAAAACACCACCCAAAATCTAAAACTATTTAGCTTAGCTGCTTATACTTTTACATATAGTTTACACTTTATTTATCAAATTTGTGTTCTTTTAGGCGATCTTCTCTCATTAAGGATAAATGTTGGGTGTGCTATCGATAAACTTTTATTTACTTCTCACACATTTTTTGTTATTTTCGACCTTCGGATCAGATAAATACGAATATGAATAAACTTAAACAGGGTGTATGAGAAATACAAAAGAGTGTGTGGATAGTACACCCCTAAAAATGTTGAAGTTGTTGGAGTTCGAAGACGAATAAACTTATCATAGCCCACCATCAACGAAATCACTTTTCTTATTAGACTTTATAAACTTTTATAACTGAATTGATTTGGACACATGGGTATTCACCTATATATATGTGTGTAGGAATATTTTTGTTCATTATTATAAAGAGTGCCACTAGGCCTACTCCATTGTCCGATCTTTACACCCACTGTATAATCTCATTCAACATAAAAATAGGAAAAATACCCTACTATGGATTGACCTATGGATCGACCCCACCTTGATCCACTAGTAGAGCACCTTAAAAACCCTTGCGAGCAAGAGAGCAGTAACGGGGACGAGGGAAACCATAAGGAAGGCATTGATTTCCAAGTCTTTGAGAAGAACTCAGCAGCAACTTCCATTAGAATCGCATGCTTTAGATCTTGAAAATGGAAGAGAAATGCTAAGAGGATGTTTGGTCCGCATGAGGAAGAAGGAGAAGAGGATTTCATTTGGGTGGTGCTATTCACACACAATTTTTTACTTTTCACACATCCTTATTAATTTTTGTATTTTGATGTTCCTTAATTCATTTGATTCGATGATCGGAAACTAAGAAGCGTGTGTGAATAGTACCACCCTTTTATTGTATCACAATAAAAGGGCACATAAAATTCGTGTTAGAATTTACTTATTTCAGCAACTTTTTCTTAGATTGGTTAGATGAGACTGATTACACAAGTATATAATACAATCACTAATTAACTGTTAAACTTGTGGTTGTATTATGTTAAACAAGAGTCCAACATAGATTACATTTAGTAATGTATTCTGACTTTTAATGATGATATTCGTTATCTCTTGTATCTGATATAGATGGGAACTTAACATCCTAATAGGACTCTTGTAAATCAATCTTATGTAACTATTGAAGGAAGATTTGTGAAAAACAAGTTCATTTGAGCAACATCAACAACATGCAATTAACAATTAAAAGGCTGAATCATGTTTATATGCACTCAAAAACAAAACTTAACCCATGAACTTCAAAGCCTAGTAGATAGGTGAACCAAGACTCAACTCAAAACAAAGTGAGTTGAGAAATCAATACCTTTGTAGATTCCTCTTTGCATAAGCAAAGGCTAATCACCCAAAGAGAGGGCCTTCATTCCTTGCATCTTAGATCCATGGATTTGGATGGATGAAAAGGTTTCTCCAAGTTCCCAAAATTGAGAACCTCTAAGTCTCCACACCAAGGCATATTGTAGAAGAAATGAGTGACCTAGAGGAAGTAAGATTGCTAGATGTTTTCCTCAAGGGTGGCCGGCCATTTCTAGAGAGAAAGGAGAGTTTGTGTTTCTCCAATTTCCCCAAAAACAACCCTTAATGAATTTTGGCTATAAAGTCACACTTATACCTTAATTCATTTGAGTGGCAAACTTGTAAATAAGTCCAAAACCCACTCTTTCTCTAAATGGCCGGCCTTAGGGTATTCATTGGGCTATTTAGGCCTTTGTGAATCATTATTCATTAAGTTGTCACACAACTTAAGTCAATGGACTTGACGTTCGAAGCCCATTGGGCCTTAAGGTCCAAAACTATCCCGAGGTCTTTTAACGAACTTATTCGTTTGATTAATAATCATATTAATTAATCCTTGCCATAAATAATTAAACCATTTAATTATTCTTACTCATCTCCGTTGAATCTTCAATCTCTACCTTACACGGTGTACGATCCATTAGGTTCCTTTTAGCGAGGCAGTGGGCGATTCAAACTCTTTCAAATCGATTGTGAATTGAAACTTACTTTCAATTCTCCCGTTAGTGATAATACACTTTTAGGGCTTCCACAAACCATGGTTGACGCCTAGCAGCATGTCATGGTTACCCAAGCTAATCAGAAAAGGTGGAGAACCTATTCAGTTTTAGGATTACAAATGCAATACGGTATTTCTCTAATACAATACTCTTGACCACATTGTTTGGTTTGATAGTTTATTCATGTCTACTATCCAATGTGAGTCTTGTGCTTATATGATTACCTTGAATGTGATTTGGAACACATTCCTAAATCTCATTCATACTTTGGCCAAAGATTCTTAATCATATCATAGAGTATTCTCCCTCAAACAGTTTGAAGGTTAGAGATCCCTTGTTGCGCATTCACTTGCCTCCATGGCTAAGTGGCTTAACCCCAACGATGCCGTGGACACCCTCCTGATGGAGTGACTTTGACATAATCAAAGATTAAGGACCTAACCACAAGACAACTGTGATGCCTCAGGTCAAAAGACTAATTTGCATTATCTCAACCATGAGTTCTCATGTGACATGAATATGAGAACTCTTCGTTGATCGTGTTCAGTGAACTCATTCTCTATTGAGCACCTACGTACTTGTCTTGATGTCACACACACCAATGACTCGAGACTAGTCACTCTCCCTGAGAGAAGACATAGCACGTACTGATCTTAACAGACTGTCAATGCCCAATTGACAATCCTATGATCAGGAACGTTTAGGATGTGTCAACGAAAGAATGGTCTCATGAATCTAACTTCTTTAGATCGCATTCTTCCAATCACATATTCCTTGGACTTATCGTTTAAGCATATAACATTTATATGAGACGGCTCAAACAAGAATGTTTGCCCTTAATATTAAACTAGATTAGTTTAACATGTGAAATGTCCATAAAGTATCATCATATGATTGGTTTTAGGGCACATTTCCAACAACTATTTGTACAGAGGAATGAAGCAATGCAAATCAATGCTTTCAGAAATATTTTTCTCACCTTAGTTGGGTTTTCTTCATATTAAATATATGTAAGTATTATAGCCAAATCTTGGTCAGTGTTGCACTTAAAAGTTGTAAACTCATCATGGTCAATTTTCCTTTTAACTTTTCACTTTGTGGCTTTTATTTGGTATAAAACTATATGTATTCTATTTGCCTTGTACCAAAATTCTCAAACACCTGGATGTCGATGTTTATATATCTTCCCCTTAATTAGTAACTTATCATGGTAAAGCCTTTACCAAAAGAATGATTTAGGAGAAAATCTTATTATGGTAAAAGCCTTCACCAAAACAATGATTTACGAGAAAATTAAGAAATTTTGCAAGGGTGCATCTTAGGCTCTTTAAAGAGTAATATGCTTACACCAAACATGTGCATCAAAAACGTGTTTGTTACTCTCATTTTAGGGATGGGTCACACTCTCTCTCATTCTTCACATTGTAAACCTACAGGCACACTTTAATATCCTATAAAAAGAGACAAAGTCTCTATGTACATCGTAATCAACACAAAATATATGGTTGAAACAGAAACTACGTCAACATGGACGTTGCTCCAACTTGGAGTGAATTCGATGCATGTATTCTTGTGTTTTATATGGTTTTACGGTCAAATATTGTGAGCGTACTTGAATGTCCTTTCATTCTCATTTGACTTTCTTAATTTTGTGCTAGGGTTACTTGGAGACCCTCAAGTTCCCTATGGTACCATTTGGTACGTGGGACGGGACGGAACAGAGTGGGATGAGGCGTTCCGTCCCACGCTTGGTACGCCTAAAACGGGTGGAACGCGTTGTTCCACGGGACGAGTTTTGGGTGAATTTTCGTTCCACCTCCACCCCATGGAACGACTCGTTCCACATCTGTGGAACACAAAATTATAACCTCTCCGTCTCCTTCTTCTTCCTCCTCGCTTCCATCGGAGGGCATGGGGAGCTATCAAAAATGGCGGCCGTGGCGGGGACCAAAGCTGCACCAGCAATGGCGACACTGGCGGTGCCCTGGTGGAGAAAGGCGTCGACTTCACCAACTACTTCTGCACCTATGCCTTCCGCTACCACCAGAAGGAGAAGCTCTCTGATCGAGTTCGCATGGACACTTACTACAACGCCATTTTCAAGAATAAGCACCACTTCCATGGCAAGGTACAACATCTCATGAGCTCACTACTTAATTACTCCTCCTTTACCATTTGTTGTTATGCTGTAAAATATTTGGGATAAATTTGGTCTTAAGGCCAGAAAGAATGAAAATTTACTGAAAAAGTTTTGAAATCGAGAGCTACCGACTTGGTTTTTCCCGATGATTTGTTCGAAATCGGTCTGAAAGATTTCTTATTTGTTTGATTTGGGTTGGGGTTTTCTATTTTTTGCAGGCGCGAAACAACCATTCTGTTCCGTCCCTGCGCGTACCAAACATACACGGATGCTCCGTCCCGTCTCGTCTCGTCCTGTCCCGTCCCGTCTGCGTACCAAACGGTACCTATATACATCAAGCAAATAAAGAAAGAATTTATCTAATAAGATTTTATATACATACACTTTAGATGCGGTCTTTAACTATCAATGTTCTTTGACTAAAACCTTTGTGATTTTTATTTTTTGATCGAAGTCCTTTGACATTAATGTAATAATGTATTTTTATGTAGGTTATTTTATTTTTAAACTAAAAATGAAATTTTTAGTTATTTATATTAATGAGATTTTAAATAAAACGTATAATTTATGAGATTAAAAATATTAAAGATATATTATACTCTCCAATTAATTATGTGTATACATGGGTACGTTCATGAAAAACTAACCAAAAAATTATTGTACCAAAACATGGGTACATTTTTCAAAAAAAAAAAAAAGAAAAAGAAAAAGAATATTAGGCTTAATAATTTTTAAATCAACGAAATATCGATGAACGAAATAGAATGTACATGGATACATAAAAAAACGAAATAGAATTTTTAAAAAATCGAAATATCGATCAACGAAATATCGATGAACGAAATATTAGGCTTAATAAAAAAAGAATACATGGATACATTCTTAAATCAACGAAATAGAATGTACCCATATAAGTTTAAAAAATGCATTAGAGAAAAGATTGAATGAATTTTATATAAAAAAATGGGTACATTTTATATTTAAAAAAGGGTACATTTTTTATTTAAAAAAGGGTACATTTTTCATATAACAAATTGGTATATGTAAGAATGGGTACGTATCATTTTTTTTATAAAAATTTAATGGGTACAAACTTATCTTAATTTTATTTTTTATATTTTGGAAATGATTGAATTGAAATTAATTAGGAGTTTCATAAGGGTGTGAGTATTAAAACTCTAAATCAATTACTAATTTTTATTATAAAAATTATGTAACTTACATGTAATTCATTAATATATTAATGCTAGGGATTTTGATCAAAATCTAAAAACTAATAACGTCTTAGTCAATAAACATTAGAAACTAGGGACTAGATACCAATTTTCCTATTTTATATTGACCATAAGTGGATAGCCATTAATTAGTAATATTTACAAATACTCACCTTTGAATGTTTATAGTTGCTTCTATAACCTTACTTGGAGAACCCAACGAAACAAAATCTAAGCAATGCAAAAAAAAGTTGCAACTTTTGTGAATCCTTGATATTAATGCCACGAAATATCGAAAGAGATAAAGCTTGGTCAAAGTGAAAAAGAGGACAATGTGCTTATGTCAACTGTAGCATATCGTCGAAGGCTCTCCCGGATGACAGTAAGTTTTAATTTAATATGAGTAAATGATCTCACAACGATTTACTACTTGTTGAGAAGGTACAGAACTTTCTCAGGGGACAATTATCTTTTAGATTTCTCTACATATTAGCAACATGTGGGTGTTCAATTTGGTGATAGGACTTCGGATAGAAATGCGTTGAGGCGATTGGCATAGATTTGTTAGCTAGAGGAATTGTTACAAAATTTAATGTATAATTAACTGATATACGAAATTGAAGCTCTCAAGTAGATAAAAGTGTCTCTTACATCCTTGCTTGCGAGGTTCTGAGATTCCCATTTTATCACTTGAAAAAAAAATATATACAAGTAATTGATGGAGCTTTGTGATTATTTACTGTAATGTACGAATATATAATGCAATACGGGGTATTTGAATTCTTTAATGTACGACTTCAAACATCGGATAATGAATTTTGTATTCTCAATATATGCATGTGCTATTTTCGTTTTTAGAATTGTCCTATTCTTTTGCTCTTGTAAATAATTGAGAAGAACCTGAAAGGGTTATACAATTGTAAGATTGTTGTTCCACCTTATAAGAATTCACAATATGGGAAGTAGTCCAATTCATTATAAACACATGTGATGTTTATTGTTTTATTTTTTTGATGTAGGATTCATACTTTCGACGGGTTAGATAAAACCACACAATAAGTTAACAACAATTTGATATTAAACCTAAAACTTTTTCCAACAAGTAAAAGAATACACACTTGTAGTGTTAGTGATGTACAAGATTGTTTATCACACAACTACAAAGGAAAAAAGGGAGAGAACAATCTCCGTTATTTTTTTTTAACAAACGATATTATCTGCTTTCTTAAATGGCAAACAGATCGTCAAATGTATACAACTCGTTAAGCAATAGATGGCTACCAAATGAGAAAGAGTTAAGTTGAAGCTGTTCATCTGCAACTTGCAATTTGGCTTTAGCCGCAGAGCTAACTACATTCCTTCTCCGCTTAAGCATTGGTGAGCCGCTACCATCAGAAGATGAGACCGATGAAGATAATGGCTCCGGAGAGCAACGTTTAGGAGCGACACGACCCGGCTCCGAATCATGTGTGCCAATGAGGTGAGGGAAATTAAGCTTAGCCTTGGAGCCACGCATTTTAAAAGCGGCTCGGTCATAAGCCAAGCCAGCATCCTCAGCTGTCTCGTAGGTTCCGAGCCAGATTCTCGCCCCGTTCTTCTTTGGGTCTCTTATCTCCGCTGCGTACTTCCCCCATGGTCGTCGCCTGACACCCCTAAAATGGCGCCCGCAGAACGGTGATTGAACAGCCCCCGCCGCCAACTCGAACTTATTTGATGTCTCCAAAGCATGGTTCATTACTCCCATTGTGTTACCCGAGCCCTCCACAACAAAATGAGCACTGCTAGAGCTCGAAGTACTTGGAGAATTATGCAAAGGTGCATCAAGCTGAGCTACATTGGCCAAAAATGTTTCCTGTGTTTCCAAATCATCGTGCAGCAGATGTTGACGAATCGACTCCAAGAAAGCCCAGTTGGAACTTGAGAAGCTTTCTGTTGACATAGGTGATCCTTTGACGAATTGAAATGACGATGGTGGTGAGTGTGATATGTAAATCTGATGGCTTTTGGAGTTGTGATATATCGCCTTATCAGGGTTTCTATATATATACAGGGAGATGTGGGACTTATCCTTTTGCTCGTAAAGTATTATTATATTGAATGGGGTTGCTTCCATGAAGCCTCACTGGTTTCCATTGTTGCGATCACATGTTTTAAATGCTTCAAATAAGGTTTACTTTATTCATTTGTTTGTCTAAATTTTGCTTTGGTTGGTTAGTGGGTTTCAAAAATATAATTGAATAATATCGAGATGCCAAAGTGTTAGCATAATAACAAGAACTGATGCAATGCGTTCTTTGATCACATCTACAAATTACGATTAAATAAAACAAATTGTCTGATTTCATGGCGTAACTCAACATGTTACTCATAGATAAACTCATATACCTGTTTTTTTGGCATGTTTACTTAACAGAATCGGAGAGCTTAAAAAAGAGAAAGAAAGGGAATCAAATTACCTAATCTTCCATATTCGATTCAATTCCTTATTTTAGGGTATTTGATTACAAATTTTAAGAAAAAAACTTGTATTTTTTTTATTAATGTAATAATGTATTTCTATGTATGTTATTATATTTTTAAATTAAAAATAAAATTTGTAGTTATTTATATTAATGAGATTTTAAATAAAACCTATAATTTATGTGATTAAAAATATTAAAGATAAATTATGGTCTCCAATATATTGTGTGTGTGTGTGTGTGTGTGTGTGTGTACACATGGGTACGTTTATCAGAACTAACCAAAAAATTATTGTACCAAAACATGAGTACATTTTTCAAAAACACAAAAAAGAGAAGATATTAGGCTTAATAACATTATTAAATATCTTCTATTAAACTTGACATGAATACATTTTTAAATCAACAAAATAGAATGTACCCATATAAGTTTAAAAAATTGATTAGAAAAAAGATTGAATGAATTTTATATAAAAAAAAGGGTACATTTTATATTAAAAGGGGTACATTTTACACATAACTAATTCGTATATTTAAGAATATGTACATTTACGATTATTAAAAATTGAAAAATTATACGAATGGGGACATATAAATTAATGGGTACAAACTTATTCTAATTTTATTTTTCATATTTTGGAAATATTTTGAATTGAAAATTATTAAGAGTTTAATAAGGGTGTGAGTATTAAAACCCTAAATCAATTACTAATTTTTATATTAAAAAATTATGTAACTGACATGTAATTCACTAATACATTAATGCTAGGGACTTTGATCAAAATCTAAAAACTGATAAGATCTCAGTCAATACATGTTGGAATGTAGGGACAAGATATACTAATTTTTCCTTCAATAAATGCATAAAACTCAAGAATCAAAATAATTCTATTTTTTATTCCGTATAAGTAAATATTGCGTGAGTGTGATAATTAGAAACCTATCATGGTAAAAGACCACCAAAACAATGGTATGAACCTTACTTACGAACATGCATATTGGTTTATAAGAGGTTGGATTACCCACAATTAGATATAGGGTGGAACCTCAACATTTTTCTAGTATAAGAGCATGGTGGTTCACATGTGAATCTAAACGACCGCGCATAATCTATGCCACTCAATATGTCTTGTCCACGTGCTTGACTTGAGTGTTATTATACGTGATGGGGAGTGTAATTATGTGAGTTTTGTCCCACTTAAGAAAGTTAAGAAACCTTACAAGACATTATCCATGCAAACATGTACATTGTCTCATGTTTCAATTTCTTAATGAAGGGACAAAAATGTATCAATAACATGCCGACACGTGTATAAAGAACGTGTATCTCAAATGGTTAAAATATTCACCCGAACTACAAGCTAGATTTGGTTCTCCTTTTTTCAGTATCTACGTATGCAATGGGCTTATAGCTCAAGTCATTGTTAGTGGCATAACTTTGTAAGTGTAACAATACTTTTCTGAGATTACATGTGGCACTTCATTAATCAACAACCAATTCATGTAAGTGGGGTATAGAAGAGCACCTTTAATGGGAGATGCAAAATGACTTGAATTATTTATTTTACAAATTTGGTTAACTGGCTGGAAAGTCTTTCAATGAGTGATTTAAACTATCCATCTTGTCCAAAAAATATATCTAAAGACCGAAATTTACATTATTTGGTGGTAGATCCCTCCATTCAAAGAGATAAAATTTAATGAGTTTAGTATGGTGAGATATGATATTAATATTGAAAGGGGGTCTCAAATTTTTTTTTTTTTTTTCTGTGGTAAAAGAAAACAAGATCCCACTTACCTTAAACATGCATTATGATACCAATCGATACTAAAAACCCCCAACCACGCCATATATTCTTTCATGTTGTTCAGGTGAATGATATGAATTCTTCACAGAGGTACCCATGAGACGTTGATAAGATTGAACCTCTTTATCCCAACGCTCATTTTCGTATTCTTTGAGTTTATCATGATAGACCACGTTGCTTTGCGGTTCCAAGCCGGAAAGTTCTTCTTGATTTCAAACCATGTCATTGATCGTTCTTCGATAGCATCACTCATATCTACAAGGATAATTAAAACAAATTTAATTGAGATTGATTTCCGGGACCATTTGAATTGGGTCTTTGACTCAAATGAAACGACCCACCATTCTAATCGAACTATGTAATCACTCAAATTAGAATTTAGAGAGTGTTATACTCTAAATGGGTTATCGGAGGCTCACCAATTACCAAAGTATACCTTAGATCAATGTCTTCTTATTGGCAACTTTGATAACCAGTGAGAGAGTAGTTTTACTCTTTTGTACTAACTACGATTACCCATATTTCGGCCTCTAGCAAACCTTTTGCCTCCGAATGACTTCTTATTGGGAAGTATTGCTTAGTTAAGTCTCACACACTATTCCTGCTTGTGTAGTGGCACAGATAAGACCTCAAAATGACTTCTTATTGGTCAAACCCCCAACACTACCAAGCAACATCTCTTGTGTTGATATAGCCTCTTTCTCGCTCGATTAGATATTCGTGTAGTGTCTGATGACTGCCGATGCCATTCAATTTCAATTCCTACGTTGGAGAATCCAAAACCAAAACTTCACATGAACATGCATACGAACTTAAAACCAATTCAAGAACATTAATGCAACCACAAGTCTAGAACATCCATTGTCCTTTGAAATTTCTTCATCATGAAAATTTACATGCAAACTCACACATATGCAACTCATAAATACCTAGTCTTGCAACCAACATGCATGACCAAAATCCTTCCCAAAACACCATGGCCGACACCCCCTTGAAATATCCATTTGTTTTTTTTTTTTTTATAATTCTCAACCTCATGCATGTTCCCAAAACTCATCAAAGAGTCATAACCTCAACTCTTTGGAAACCAAATGCAAAACCATGAACAAAAATCAAAAGAATAAATCAACCATCAGGTCTAAGGCTCTGATACAACTTAAAAGAGTTTGTATGGTTAGAGATTAAAATTTTGCAAACTAAATAATCATGCATATACATAATAAGCAGGATAAAAAAAAAAAAAAAACATTCATGCACAAATTAATAAAGAGTAGAAGTGACTAAACTAGTCGTGAAACAAACCCCTTCAAGACCATTGACCTGAGTGGTTGATCTACTCATTTTCTTTCAAGATTAAAGAGAGAGTTTAATGTTTATACCTTCGGAGTGAACTTTGAATCTAAGTATGGTCCTTGACAAAGCATTCTCAAGTTGATCCACTTTGTATATCTTCTCCTCTTCAACTCTAAAGCTAGAGTCCTTTAACTTTTGACACCTTCTTTCTAGGAGACGAGTGTTTGGTCTAGAATAAGTGTGAGAGGCTAGTACACACTTATTATACAAGGAGGGGGCGGCACACACCAAAAATGGTGGTGGTGGTGGATGTGTGTTTGATTTCTCTCCAAAAAAACTACGCTACCTCACTTTTACTCTCTAAGAAGAGTACGCTTTCTTCTACTTTAGCTACCTCCCTTTCTTCTTTCTTCTTCCTCAACAATTAGAGAAATTCATGCAAGAGAGAGAGAAAAAGAGTGTTACGAGAGTTTTGCATGCAATGGATGAGTCATTTTAAGTGTTGTGAATGATTTGATGGGAAATGGTGAGAGTTGGCTTCTTCAAGAAGCTCTCACATGTCTCTTCTCAATGCCACCATCATTACATTTTCACATGAACAAGTGAACATACATTTCCGTTTGAATTTTGATATTAAAATAACAAAATTTTACTCTCACTCATCCTCAGCACAACCAGTCATAAAGTTTTTGGGGGCCTTTTTGGCCATCTCTCAACTGAAGCATCTGTTGCAAGTTTGCAACATTCTTCTCACAAATTACAATGAACATGAGCAATATACCACTGCCGCAACTTTCCTCCAGCAAAGTTTCGCACTCATTAATAAATCCAAGCATCGGATATGAGGTTTGGTTGGCAAAAGGATGAGCACAGAAGCTACCTGAATTAGAAGCTAAAAAAGGATCTCAGAAAACTTTTAAGACCATGGAAAAGAGCCCAAAGTGCTTGAGTAAAAATGTCAAAATATTTCGACTGACCATCAACATACAGAGAGATTCTTCAATGTGTCCGAAATAAGGGGTGATACGTGACAGCCCGTTCCGAAAATTTTAAAAACGTATGTGTGAAAAGACGATTTTGCCCCTAGTGCGATTTCTTTACGTTGTGTGGTTGTTTTTGGTTGGTTGTTGGCTGATGGTGGACCACACATTCCCCCACACACACACACACTCACCCTTTTCCTGTCCCGTGCCATTTCCCTTCCCATTTTCCATCCAAACGTACGGACACACACACAAACACATCAAATCTTCACAGATCGAAGAAACAAAGTACATATCCATGCTTGTGAGGTTCATTGGAGTCCAACCATACCCATTTCAGGAAGCTTGGTGAGGTCCTTAGGAGGCTCGGGGTGGTTCGTTTGAAGGTTTTGGATGTCGGGATCATGAGTTTCGAGGTTGGCCGGAGTTGGGGGTATTTTCCCAGCGAGATTTCGTGGATTTTGGCACTTGAAAGTGGTGAATCCTATCCCGAGGACGAGCGTGGTCACTCGAGGCAATGGGGGTTACGACCCTTCCACTTACCAGTGAGTGGGCTTTTGGTTTTCCGTATATACCTATATACTTATATTTTTCCCAGAAAGTGATTTAAAATGTTTATTCGTTATATGCCATATATTATATTGCCGTTTGTTATGCATGGTTAGTTGCATTTATATATGTGTATGTATTGGTGCTGCGGACGCACAGGTGAGTGCCAGGTAAGTGTAATTCATGTTTACATCCAGTAGTGATTTGAGATGCATAGAGAGCTCATAACCTGCACCCCTGGTGTTAGTGCTACCGCCCAGAGTTGGGCACAGTCCTTCACGTGATGATCACCTCCGCACCACACGCTCAGCTTGGATCCAAGTTAGGTGCACAGTCCTGTCGTACAGACCACTCTAGGTGGTTTCGACTTGTAGGTGACCCGCGATTATTCGCCCAGCCTTCACGTGATCGTAGCACTTGAGCGTATATATATATATATATATATATATATATATATATATATATATATATATTACACCCAGGCCTGTCGTACAGACCACTTTAGGTGGTTCCGACTCGTGTGCAGGTCCAGTTAGTGAGATTGAGATTTGAGCTCTAGATTCAGCCGTACAGGTCACGTTAGGTGACTCCGGCTGACAGTTTATATGATATTGATGCGATATTACCTGAGCACTTGCATTTCATTTTGAGGTTTTGGCATAGCATATTCTTGAGCATGATTTGTATATATATGTACTCTATTTTCTGGGATGTATACAGGTTTTACGGCGAGGGGTTAGAATATATTTATTAAATGGTTTTCGAAAAGCTTTGTTTTTGCCCACTCACGCTTTTGTTTTGCGCCCCTCGAGGTTCTAGTTGGCTAGCACGTTTGGTGGCTTCCCTGAGGATTTCCCCGGCATATCTGACAGACCACCACCAATGTAGGACCACCTTCGGGTGTACTTTTGTTGCGTCGTTTTCTCCTGGACTGCATTAGGCTTTCATGCTCTGAACTTAGTGTCGCACTTACGCTTGCACTTGTTTATTATTACTTTATGTAAGCCTAGTTTTTATTTATTCGTATTACTATTTCTATTATTATTTTATTAGCTTCCGCACTGTGCACATGGTTACGTCACTTCCACGTGACGGCCAGCATGCCCTGATCTCGATCGGGGTGTGTCAGTTTGGTATCAGAGCCTAGGTTTGGCAGTTCTGTGCTTTTGTGAGTATTCTAATGGTTTTGGTGTCTTCTGTCAGAATTATGCCGCCTTGTCGGGAACAACGTCGCTCTGCTGAGCCTAGTTTCCCCGATATTGCTCAGCTGGGGAAAGCTATTGCTACAGCTATTCAGTCGACGATCCGCCCTCCCCAGAGGACTCCTCTGGAGACTATGTATAATTTGAAGTTGGATAAGTTTGAAGGCAACGAGGGTCATGAGGGTGCGGAGCGATGGTTAGAGCATATTGAGAAGACTTTTCGTGTTTTACATAGTCAGGGGAATCTCCCTGTCGAGAAGTGGGTTGAGACGACATCGTGGTTTTTGGGTAAGGAGTCTGCATCCTGGTGGGAGCAGGAACTTCGTCGTTTGACTCCAGCTGAGAGGACAGATTGGGATGTTTTCCGAGAGTTGTTCAGGAGAAGGTTTGTGCCTCCTGAGTATATTGATCGAAAGAAGCAGGAATTCACTGAGTTGAGACAGGGGAAGTTGACAGTGAATGAGTACTACCGGAGGTTCACTGATTTGTCTCGCTATCATCCAGATGTTGCTGGTAATCCAGCGGAGATGCTTCGTCGTTTCCGTTTAAGCACTAAGAAGAAGTGGCGTTCGATGGCGACCACTACCCATTGTGATACCTACTAGGAGTTTTATGAGATTCTGCTGAGAATTGAGGATTCAGAAAATATGTCGAGTGAGAGTGAGGAGGAAAAGAAAGATGGTATTCAGAGGAAGGACGATAAGGGTAAAGGTCAGGCGTCGCTTGGACCTCGTAGGACACAGAACTTCAAAAGGGGTGGCACTAGTTCTAGCTCTTCTAGCGGTGGTTTTAGCGCCACTGGTCAGGGACGTGGAGGTAGGTTTTCTGGTGGTGCTAGAGGCCAGAGACAGGGTGATGCTGGTAGAGGTAAGGCCCCAGTTTGCCGTAGGTGTAATAATCGGCATTTTGGTGAGTGTAGGTGTGGCAGCAGTGGTTGCTTTACTTGTGGGCAGATGGGACATCGGGCTGCAAATTGTCCCCAGAGTCAGCAGCAGAAGCCGCAGCAGACTTTCTTGCCACCACCTGTACCGATTCAGCAGATCCAGGGTCCGGGTAATTATGGGCAGACAGGTCGATGTGGTGCCTACTACTATCAGGGCGATGTTGTTCCTTATGCCCCGGGACAGTATCAGTATCCCCAAGACCCATATCCCCAGGGCGGTTATCCTCCGTATTCTGACGGCTATACGTCGTATCCTCCAGTTCCAGCAGGTGGGCCTCAGTGGTTTCAGGGAGGACAGATTCAGCAGGGGGAAATTGCTACGAGTAGTGCGGGGTCTTCGAGGCAGTCTGGTCAGCCCAGTCAGGGGCGTGGCACTCAGAGTCGCGGTGGCCAGACGAGCAGAGGTCGAGGTGGACGACAGCAGACCCAGGGGCGTATTCAAAATATTTCTCTGCATTATGCTTAGAACAACCCAGATTTGATCATGGGTACATTAAATATCCTTGGTTATTTTGCTAGAGTATTAATTGATTGTGGTGCTACACATTCTGTGATTTCTCATACATTTGCTCAAGTGATGCAACCTCGCCCCACACCTCTAGGGTATGATTTAGAGTTTGCTATGCCTAGAGGGGAGAGATGTATTGTAGATCGTGTGTACCCAGGATGTCCAGTGATAGTGGAGAATGTTGTTATGCTAGCTGATCTTATCCCGTTAGACATTGTTGACTTTGATGTGATTCTGGGCACGGATTGGTTGCATTTCAATCGTGCCAATATTGATTGTTACGGGAAAATAGTTACGTTCCATCATCCTGGACTACCTGTGGTTACTTTTGTGGGCAAGCAGAGTGGGGTGAGACATGACGTTATTTCGGCTATGCGAGCGAAAAGGTTGTTGTCTAAAGGTTGCCAGGGGTACTTAGCTCATGTGGTGTTGGATGAGGCTACTCCTAGCAGAGTAGAGGATGTGAGGGTTGTCAGACACTTTCCTGATGTTTTCCCTGAGGATTTACCTGGTTTACCACCAGACCGAGACATGGAGTTCACTATTGAGTTGCTTCCAGGTACTAATCCTATTTCCTTAACTCCTTATCGTATAGCTCCCGCTGAGTTAAGGGAATTGAAAGTTCAGTTGCAGGAATTAGTGGATAAGGGTTTTATTCAGCCTAGTACTTCACCTTGGGGAGCTCCAGTTTTGTTTGTGAGGAAGAAAGACGGAACTTTGAGGCTATGTATTGATTACCGGCAATTGAATCGGGTGACGATTAAAAACCGTTATCCGTTGCCGCGTATTGATGATTTATTTGATCAGCTTCGAGGTGCTTGTGTATTCTCCAAGATTAACTTGAGGTCTGGATATTATCAGCTGAAGATTAGTAGGGATAACGTTCCTAAGACGGCGTTTAGGACTCGTTATGGTTATTACGAGTTTCTGGTTATGCCATTTGGGTTGACGAATGCACCAGCTGCTTTTATGGATTTGATGAACCGAGTGTTCCAGCCATATTTGGATAGGTTTGTTATTGTTTTCATCGACGACATTCTGGTGTATTCTAAATCGAAAGCGGAGCATGTTCGACATCTTACTTTGGTGTTGAAAAGGTTGAGGGAACACCAATTGTATGCTAAGTTTAGCAAGTGCCAATTTTGGTTAGACCAAGTCGCGTTTTTGGGGCACATCATTTCAGCTCAGGGTATTTTGGTGGACCCCCAAAAGGTTGCAGCTGTGGAGAAATGGGAGCAACCGCAAACTGTCACTGAGGTGAGGAGTTTCCTTGGTTTAGCAGGGTATTATCGACGGTTTGTTAAGGATTTTTCTGCGATTGCTTTACCACTGACGAGGTTAACAAGGAAAGACGTTAAATTTGAGTGGGATGATAAGTGTGAGCAGAGTTTTCAGCAGTTGAAGTATTGTCTCACTCATGCACCTGTTTTGGCACTCCCGGACGATAGTGGTGATTTCGAGGTTTATAGTGATGCTTCTTTGAATGGTCTGGGATGTGTGTTGATGCAACATGGTAGGGTGATTGCTTACGCTTCGCGACAGTTGAAACCTCATGAGTTGAATTACCCTACCCATGACTTGGAGTTAGCAGCTATCATTTTTGCGTTGAAGTTGTGGAGACACTACCTTTATGGAGAGAAATGTAAGATCTTTACAGATCACAAGAGTCTTCAGTATCTCTTTACGCAGAAAGATCTTAATCTTCGTCAGCGGAGGTGGATGGAGCTGCTCAGTGATTATGACTGCACGATTGATTATCACCCTGGTCGTGCAAATGTAGTGGCTGACGCATTTAGCAGGAAGTCTCAGGGCCGTATCAATGCGTTGTACGCTAGTCGTATTCCTCTTTTAGCAGACTTACGTTCTACGGGAGTGAGGTTGGAAGCAGAAGATCGAGATGTGGCTTTACTTGCTAATTTTCAAGTTAGACCAATTTTGGTCGATCGGGTGCTTGAAGCTCAGGTAGCTAATAGAGAAACTCAAGATTTAATTCAAGCTCGAGATCGGGGAAGGAGGAGAGACCTCAGAGTTCACGATTCGGATGGCATGTTGATGCAGGAAGGTAGGATGTTCGTGCCTAATAATTTGGATTTAAAGAAAGCAATTCTCGATGAGGCACACATCTCGGCTTATGCCATGCATCCAGGAGCTACAAAAATGTATCATACCATTCGACCGTTTTATTATTGGCCGGGCATGAAGAGGGAAATAGCTGAGTATGTGAATAGGTATGCTGTTTGTTAGCAAGTTAAGGCGGAAAGGAAGAAACCGTTTGGGTTGTTGCAGCCGCTTCCCGTTCCAGAGTGGAAATGGGAAAATATTACTATGGATTTTGTATACAAGCTTCCGCGTACACATAATGGTTTTGACGACATTTGGGTGATTGTTGATCGGCTTACTAAGTCGGCACAGTTTATTCCAGTGAGGGAGAAGTATTCTTTGGGCTGATTAGCAGAGTTGTTTATCTCGAAGATTGTGAAGTACCATGGTGTCCCTGTGAGCATTGTCTCTGATCGTGATCCACGATTTACATCTAAGTTTTGGGTGGCGTTTCAGCAAGCTTTGGGTACGAGACTACTTTATAGTACAGCGTATTATCCTCAGACGGACGGACAGTCAGAGAGAACCATTCAGACTTTGGAGGATATGTTGCGAGCTTCGGTGTTACAGTTTGGTGATGCTTGGCACCAACAGTTGAATTTAATGGAATTTTCCTACAACAACAGCTTTCATTCGAGTATCGGCATGACACCATTTGAGGCATTGTATGGCAGATCTTGTCGCACACCGTTGTGTTGGTCAAAGGTCGGGGAAAAAGTCTTAGTGGGTCCGGAGATTGTTGAGGAGACTACTCAAAATATTCAGGTAATTAAGTCTAACCTGAAGGCAACCCAGGATAGGCAGAAGAGTTTAGCAGATCGTCTGCTACTGACAGAGTGTATGAGGTTGGCGATTGGGTATTTTTGAAGCTTTCACCATGGAGAGGTGTTGTACGGTTTGGAAAGAAAGGTAAGTTGAGTCCCAGGTACATTGGACCATACATGGTCACTGAGCGAGTTGGTGAGGTAGCTTACAGGTTGGAGTTAGCTCCGGAGTTAGCTAGGGTACATAACGTTTTTCACGTGTCTATGCTTCGACATTATGTTGCTGATCCGTCTCATGTGATACCTCCTCAACCCTTGGAAATTAATCCAGATTTGACTTATGACGAGGAACCAGTGACGATACTAGATTGGAAGGAAAAGGTTCTGAGGAACAAGACAGTGAACTTAGTGAAAGTTTTGTGGAGAAATCATTCTGTGGAGGAAGCTACGTGGGAAACAGAAGATCGGATGAGGGATTTGTATCCTCGGTTGTTCTTTGATCACTAGGGGTTTGTTGTAGGGCTGTTTTGAATTTCGGGACGAAATTCTAATAAGGTGGGTAGGTTGTGACAGCCCGTTCCGAAAATTTAAAAAACGTACGTGTGAAAAGACGATTTTGCCCTTAGTGCGATTTCTTTACGTTGTGTGGTTATTTTTGGTTGGTTGTTGGCTGATGGTGGACCACACATTCCCCCCCACACACACACACTCACCCTTTTCCTGTCCCGTGCCATTTCCCTTCCCATTTTCCATCCAAACGTACGGACACACACACAAACACATCAAATCTTCACAGATCGAAGAAACAAAGTACATAGTTTTTATGTATTCGTATTACTATTTCTATTATTTTATTAGCTTCCTCACTGTGCACATGGTTACGTCACTTCCACGTGACGGCCAGCATGCCCTGATCTCGATCGGGGTGTGTCATGATACATCACGTGTTACTATATAAATAATGAGATACTTGTATTAAAAAATTAACAACTTAAAAAAATAAAAATTTTCTCTACTTATATAATGATACGTGATGTACTACCAGTATTCCAGAAACAATAAAAAAAGGGTTAAACTCTGTTTACTACCCTCATGTTTCGTGGTTTTCAACATTTAGTACATGAAGTTTTTTTGGTCCCAGAGTCATACCTAAAGTGTTAATTTTGGGATAGTCTCATACATATGTTAGTCTGGCTGTTAAGTCTTCCGTTAACTGATGATGTGGCGCCCACATGATCAATGACTGGGCACCACGTGTCATTAAAAAAAAAAAAAAATTAAACTATTAAAATTATTAATTAAATAAAAGTTATAAATAAATAAAAATTCCCTAGGTCCCCTTTGTCTTCCCTACCCCGATCCCCTTCCTTTCTCACTTTGCACCTCTGCACATCCGCTTTCACCCTCACTCTCCACTCTTTCTCTCTCACTCTCACTCCCCAGATCCCTAGATCCCTCTGCACCTCTGCACATCCATCATTCTCTAGACCCCCTTTGTCTTCCCCACCCCGAGCAACTTGTTGTGACACGTGTTACGATAGAGGCCTTTCTGTGGAAGAAAGGGTCGCCGTGCTTCCATCCGAGGACGAGGGACTTGTTGGGTTCCTGGAGCTCGACGGAGGGGAGCGCGTGGGAGTTGAGGATGGTGCGGACGGCATTGAGTTCTTGGATGGTGAGGGGGTCGAGAGGGTGGTGGGGGGGGGGGTGTCGGAGCTGTGCTATTTGAGATATGGGGTTTGGATTGGATGCGGTTTTTGGAGGAGCACCAGGCAAAGTTTGTTGTGCAGTCGAGGAGGTCGGAGACGTACGTGCGGTGCGTAAGGGAGGTGGGACCAAGTGAAGAGGAGGACTAGGCCTATGCAAAGGGAAAAGGAGAAAAAAAAAACGCAGGAATCTCCAATCATCCATGGATTCTGTGTTTCAGAGTTTGAATTTGAGGGAGGGGGAAGGATGGATGTGCAGATGTGCAAAGGGAGAAGGAAGGGGAGTCAGGGTGGGGAAGACAAAAGGGATATGGGGATTTTTTTTGTTTTTGTTTTTTTTTTTCACTTTTTTTTAATTAATTATTTTAATAGTTTAATTTTTTTAATTTCCACATGGATGACACGTGGCGCCCAGTCATTATTCACATGGGCACCACGTCACAGTTAACGGGCGATTTAACAGTTTGACTAACGGATGTATGAGACTGTCCTAAAATTTACACTTTAGGTATGACTCTGAGACCAAAAAAACTTGATGTACTAAATGTTGAAAACCACGAAACATGAGGGTAGTAAATAGTCTTTTGCCCATAAAAAATTTCCAACATATGAGCCATGCATAAGAATGCCATCGTGGTTGTTTCGGGTTGAGTACTGCTGTAGCGAAACCATCAGCTATAACTATATTTAATGAAAAAGAAACAAAAGGAGCTTTCATGAAAAGGGCTTGGGCTAAGTCTATTTTAACAAAAAAAAAAAAAAAAAAAAGCATGCTATGACTATATTTAATGAAAAAGAATTAAATTTTAATAAATAAAAAAACCCTTAAATTTTAATAAAAGAACAAAAGAACTTAAAGTTTAATGAAAATGACACAATTTTAATATAGAAAAATTCAAAAAAAAAAGAAAAAAAAAAGACCTGACACGTGAGTCCATCACAAACATTTTTATGAAACTGAACATTATTTATGAAACTTAACGGTATTACACTATTTATTGGTCTAGTTTCATAAATAGTGTATAGTTCTTGCTCTATTTTCATAAATAGTGCCTAGTTCTTTGTCATGTTTCATAAATAGTGCCTAGTCATTGGATCTAGTTTTATAAATAGAATATAGTAATTGGTACAAATTCATAAATAGTGCCTAATTCTTAGTCAAGTTTCATAAATAGTGTCTAGTTCTTGGTTCAGTTTCATAAATAGTTTCCACCATTGGTTTAGTTTTAGAAATAGTGCCTAATCCTTGACATCGTTTCATAAATAGTGTCTACTTATTGGTCTAGTTTTCATAAATAGTGTATAATTATTAGTCTAGTTTCATAAATAATGTCTACTTATTGGTCCTGTTTTTATAAATAGTGCTTAATTCTTGGTTCAGTTTCACAAGGTTTGAAACTTAAATCTTGTTTGGTCCTGTAAAAGCACCCATTGTGCCGAAAACGATGAACCCACAAGTGATCCTTTAAGTCAAAGATTATGTATTTAGTAATTATATATAAAAAGTTGTTTTCAATTACCAAATTAAAATTTCCTCACAGTTTTTACATACCTACAATAATTAAATGTAACTTTCCATCCAATTTCTTAAGCTTGGGTGTCATCTTGAAGAAAATTTTCCTTATGCTCGTAACACAAGTGGTACACCACATATTATTATATAAGTGGTGAGAAATTTTATTTTTTTTGTTATTAAATTTTTAACACAATAATCTCACTACTTGTATAGAGACACGTGCTGTACCACATCGTGTTCTGAACACATTGAAAAATCTTTTGTCATCATGACTACTATTGGGAAACAACACCATAAAAATAAAATTGGAGAATGTAATTCAATTTGAAGTCTTTTTCTTATTCTAAGCACAAATAAAAAAAATTAAAAAAAAATTCCTTAATGATAGCTGACAGGAAAAAAAGAGGAGTGTGGAGGGAGTGGGTGTACCCGTGCCCTGCGCAGGTTGTGTTTTTTATGTTTTATTTTTATTTTTTATTCTTCTGTCCGTATCATTTAAATAAAGTTATTACATTGTTTTTATTTATTAAAATGCAAAGATTTAAAGCTCTTTTCATTAATTTTTTCTAAAAGAAAATATAACACACAATATAATATAGGCTAAGTTTTTTTCTTGATCCTTGTGGTGAGACACTAATTTTAAATCGACCATGTGGGGAAAAAAAGTGTTAATCTTAACCGTGTGGTGAAGTTTGTTATCAATCGTAGTCTAAATTGAAATTTCTGTCAAAATCTCATCCACATGCAGGGGTAAAAAAGTCATTCCATTCTTTTTTCTTTTCTTTTTGGTAATTCCACTTTTTTATAATCAACAAAAATAGAAGGAAAAAAAAGAAGAAGAAACCCCTCCCCAATCCCTACCCTTGTCAGCCACAACCATGATGACCACCCACCACCTTCTCCCCTCTCTCACATAACCCTAGCCATCCTGTCCGCCATTGTTCTTCTTAAATGAAACTAAATTCAATGTTTGCATAATAACTTATATTCTAACGTAAATGTGGTGAGGTACTTTGTGATTTTTTAAATCTTGAATTTGGACTCTTGGTTCTTTTGAAATGAGAAAATCTGATAAAATGAACCTTGTAATTTTATTGTAGTTCTAAAAGTTTTTAAAATAAAATTTTTTTTATGTCCATATGGCGCTTCATGATTGGTTCATAGAATCAATAAAAATGAAATTAACAATTTTACCCCTACAAATGATAGAAGAATGAGGAAAAATCCAATTTGGACTATGATTGATAACAAATTTCACCACAGGATTATAATTAATAGCTTTTTTACTGCAGGGGTCTACTTAAAAGTAGGGTATCACCACAAGGATCACAAAAAAAAATTTGGCCTATAATATAATATGGTAGTATCATTAAATACTAAAATAACACTCTTAAATTTGAAAAACAAAGAAATAGAATTCCAAAATTACAAAAAAAAAAAAAATATACGAGGTTGTTTCAAATTGAATGTACTATTACTATATATGGGGCGAATTCCTGGAATTTACCTGTATCCACATGCATTTTGCCCCATCTCTACCCATATTTAATCGTACATATTGTGACAACATTCAACACTTGAAGTGCCTGGTCTCTCAAAGTTTTTTGTAACAAAAATTTGTAGTTGGAGTAGTTAGACTAGGTTTTTATAATTATAACTTTTAACTTTTGACAAGGTATGAGCGATTAAAATCCGTTGTTTCTTCAATGTACTAAATTTATCTTTACTTTTTGTTTGTTAAACGGTTTTCATATACGATTGATTTAGATTAAATGTGTCTAAACTATTTCTGTATGGCACATAAACATATACAAAAAGTAAATCTACAAATGTGCGTTTGATTGTATGTTTTAGAAAACAAATTTTGTTGTATTCACTTCATTTGTACATGGATTATAAGGTTTAAAACATAATTAAGGTTGTTTTGATTATGATATTGAATTGTAGTTTAAGCCAAGTGGACATATGTGAAATTTCTGTGGAGTCCCGAAGCCCAGCATGGGCGGCCATGAAGACTGAAGATGGGCGTCGTGTGTCGGCAGTGAATATTCTTTCTGGGGAAGGTCCCATTATGTCTGTTTCATAACTCATTCTTCACGAGGACTATTTTGACCAGTGCTGAGTATCTATCCGTGTTCTTTTTTCTTTTTGTTTTGTTTTGTTATGTTCTTCTGAATCGTTGTATTTCGAGTTTCTTATACCGAACATATGATTAATTCCAAAGTCACGTATGACCAAATAGTTTTCTATAGTATAAACAGATATGATTATTAATTGGGTATTAGACCTTGTGGAATTCATGTTGTTATTATTTTTCATCATTAAATTATACTGGATTTTCCTTCTCTTTAGACTTTTGCATTATTTCAACCGCTAGTAAACTATACTAGAAGAATTTGAACTCCAAATGTAGTGGGTCATAAAAATTACTTCAGATTATTGCGACGCATTGTTAGCGTCACAAAGTTATTTTCATGACGGCTTTGCAAAACAATAGTTAACATCGCAACTGCTTTGGCGTTAAAATTAAACAGAATATTTGAGACATGTTTGACGTGTCGTAGATGCTTTATTTTTACTGTAAATATAATATGTTGGAAATGAAATTATTTTCCGTGAAAGCATGAGGCTGGAATTTTTAATTTAGTTATAATAATGCTAAAATCAAAAGTAAAATAATAGATGAATTAAAAGAAGGGAATTTTAACTAAAAGCTCCGGGGACTGTTCATTTTAACGAAAAAACATATTTTTACACTAAAAAGTTAATCCTGGTACTATTTACTTTATCCTTTATTTTGTCTTTATCGTTAAAATTCAAAGTTTTCAAGTCATTTTCATTAGTTTCCTTTAAAAGAATTGTACTTTTATTATTGCTGTCATTTTGAAAATACACCACTCATAATCCTACAAGAGTTCAATGTCAAATACGAAAAATCTTCTCCAAAAAGTGGACGAACATATTTTTTATTTAAAATCCCCAAAAGAGTTCAAACTTGGAAAATGAAACTTACACAACCATCAATAAAATAAGGAAAACTAATGAAAATAGTTTGAAAACTTTGAGTTTTAACGATACAGACAAAATAAAGGGTACCATATTTGACTTTTTAGTGTAAAAATATAATTTTTCGTTAAGGTAAATAGTACCACAAATTTTTCGTTAAAACTCCCTAAATCGATGAAAAGTACAATGTTTTCTTTACAAACCTTTTATGAAAGCAATTGCTTTTATGCTTCTAGGTCTGATTAAGGTTGATGCTCATTACTCCCAAGTCTCCTAGCTTGATGTATTAGAATCTATTTAAATACAATTATATTAGCTTCTTTTCTTTTTTTTTTTTTTTTTTTTTTTTTTTTTTTTTTGAGGAGAAAATTGTATTAGTTTAAAAACACACTAAATAAGTTAAAATAATAAAAATAATAAATTAAACAAAAAAGGGAGACTTACCGAGGCTCTTTCTTCATCGCCCTCTGCACCTCGGAGGCGAGCTTCCTCCGTGTAGGGCCGAGCATGTGGCACTTGGTATGGATAATGGCTTTATGTCGTGTCTCACCAAGCCCTGATCACACATGCAAAGGCACCATTGTGATCCACACAGGTCATCGGGATTCAGAATATGGTGGTTTTGAGGTTCGATTTGGTCGGAATGGTGATGCTTGTGGGTGGTGGTTCTTGGTGAGTTCAGAGAGAGAGAGTGAGAGAGTGAGAGAGTAAGAGAGTTAGAGAGAGGAGAGTTACAGACTGAGGGAGAAGAGAGAGAGCCGGAATGGGTTAATCCCACTTAAAAAAATTTCCCAAGGAAAATTATCATTTTGCTTTCCATCGAATTAAATTCATAACTCAACTCAAATAACTCCGAATTCGATTCTGCTTTCACCCCTGCACTTTTGAGTATGAAAACTAGTTTAATAAAATAAGAAAATACGAGAAATTGAAATTTAACTTAGAGCTCCATCATTATCCGAGACACCCAACTATGGGCATCTTGATCATTTCACATCGTTCGAAAATAAAATACATTAATTTAAGGTAGGGGTTGTACATAATTGATCTGGATGACCTTGTGCGTTGCGGTCGCTGATGTATTTGCATCCTTGGCTTGATGTTTTACCTCGTCCATGAGAAACTCTATACATATTCCTTAGTTGACCAACTGTCCGAGATAGTTCTTCCAATCTATACATTCTCTTGTGAGGTGGCCAAAGGTTGATTTTTCAGCGTGATGTAAATCTGATGGATCAGGTCGTTAAACTTGGTGTAAGTTTTCTTGGAAGAACCATCATCTGTTGCGGGACGTTGCTTCCCTTTTTTTCCGCAATCTGCCTTGTTAAAGTTTTTCTAGTAGACTTTTTTCTCTGAGGGTTGCTGCTTTTTGGTTGAATCTGGTACCTTTAATTGCTGCCCGGCCAAGTCTGGTTTGGGGTCATAGTAATATCTCCATGCATGGAGTGGATGCTTTGCTGGCATTCTTTACTTGAAAGCTGTTCACGTAACTGTATTGTCGCAGCCGACAATCTTGGCCTTTTCGAACTTGATGCGCTGAATGTATTCCTGATAAACTCGTCGGCCTTCTCAGTCATGATCGGATAGTGTCTTGACAACTCAGTAGGATGAATACTCTTTCGTGAAAACGAAGGTGAGTTCTTCAAAACTGCCTATAGATAGTAAGGCCAAAGTATGTAACCAATCCTAAGCTACTCCCTGCAAATTCATGGTTAATACTTCGCATATCAAGGCTTCGTCCTGCTTGTGAAGTGTCATAACCTTTCGGTAGTGCTTCAGTGCCCTTCTGGGCCTGAATCTCCCTTAAACTGAGTGAAGAAAATTTGGAAAACCTCACGCAGGTCGTGCCTACTCGATCTTGTCTGTGTATGGTAAAACATTCAAGGTGGCAGCCTCCTTCCATCACGCATCCTCTAAGTTTCCTTTTGTCCAGAAATCCCTAAGTCATTATGCAATCGTTGTATGCCTTCGAGTTAGATGGGCTATCATTCTGCCTGTGGTTCTGCTGCTCTCTGATTTTGTGGTGGTCTATGCTTCGCTTCTTGCAATAGTTGGACCGGATAATTGGCAGAGCCTGCTTCCAACGAACTTTCATTATGATCCTCCTCATGGATTGAGCATTGACCTAATTCCTAGGGCACACCCCTAGAATTACGAACATTTTCCTGGGGAAAAGCCAAGTGTGAACCCTTCCCTCGAACCCAAGGCGGGAAGGTGTTGGAATGTAACCCTTCAGCTGGAGATTGACGGCTGAGATCATTTCACAAATGTTTTCCATTTCAGTTTGAATGTCAGCCATTGGATCATAGTCCACATGGTTACTCAATGTTGTATCTAGTTTTAAGTAATAGAATTAGACATGTGGCATTATCTCATAGGATGATACCAATGAATGGTTGAGATTATGTTGTGTATTGGAGTGTGAAGGATCTCCCTTCCTTCCGTGTGCAACAGTAACAAAATGTATTCGTGTTCAGTGTGTGAAAAGATTGAAGCATATTTCCTTTCATCTTCTTCTTAAGTTTTGTCTGATTTCCTTTACACAGAACCTCCATTGAAACACATATCACCACCAATCACAAACATTAACATGGCCTCAGAGCCTGGTTTCATCGTCTAATCTGGGCGTGAAATCTGTGAGTTCGTGAAGTTCGATTGAGCTACATACTTGAGTCCAAATCGAATCTGGAAATTTACGATTTCTTGAATCCAAGTCTAATATGGCTGGATCCGGCAATGTTGAGCTTAGAGCTCCAGTTTTCAATGGAGAGAATTATGAGTTCTGGAGTATTCGAATGAAAACCATTCTGAAATCTCATGGTTTATGGGAGCTGGTTGAAAATGGGTTTGAATCTTCAGATCCGAAGTCTAAAGAAGCTACGGTTGACGAGACGAAGAAGGAGATGTCAGGTGAAACATCGTTCAGTGAGATTCTGATGAAGGATGCTCGTGTGCTTGGGATGATTCAAGGCGCAGTCTCGAACCAGATTTTTCCCAGAATCGTGAATGAAGAGACATCCAAAGGAGCTTGGGATGCTCTAAAAGGTGAATTTCGAGGTGATAAACAAGTAAGAAATGTAAAATTACAAGGGTTACATAGAGATTTTGAATATACTCGTATGAAGGATAGTGAATCATTATCTGTATATCTCTCTCGATTGTTTGATATCATTAATCAAATGAAAAGCTATGGAGAAGAATTATCTAGGGAGAGAATAGTGCAGAAATTACTGATTAGTCTTCCTAAAACATATGATGTTATCTGTTCTGTAATTGAGCACTCTAGAGATCTTGAGACTATTGAGGTTCAAGAGGTTGTGGCTTCTCTAAAAGGATTTGAGCAGAGGCTTGATTTACATGCTGAGTCTTCTACTGAGAAAGCATTTGCAAGTTTAACTGTTGCAACTAAGGGTGCTAGAAGTGGTGGATTTTCTGGGAATCATAGGTCTCAAGAGAATTGGAAATCAAGAGGAAAAGGTTGGGATCATAAGTCAAACTTTGTTCAGAGGCAGAGTAACATTCAAAGAGGTTGGGATCACAAACCCAATTATGCTCAAAGACAGAACAACACTCAAAGAAATTAGGATCATAGGCCTAATTATACTCAGAAACAAAACAATTCTCAAGGTGATTGCAAATGGTGTGACAGGTTACATTATGGGAAGTGTTGGTATGAGGGTAAACCAAAATGCACAGGTTGTGGGAAACCAGGTCATTCTGTAAAGGATTGTCATGAGAACAAGGGAATGCAGAAGGCTAATTATGCAAGGCAGATGGGAGAAATAGGATCATTGTTTTATGCTTGCAATGCAGTGACAGATGTGAAGGTAAATAATTCATGGTATATAGACAGTGGCTGTAGCAACCACATGACAGGTGATGAGAGATTGTTGGTTGATGTTCAAAGAAATTTGACCTCTAAGGTAAAGATGGGCACTGGAGAAATTGTGCAGGTGGCAGGAAAGGGAACTTTGGTGATTGAGACTAAACTGGGAAGAAAACATATACAAGAAGTGATGCTTGTTCCTGGACTTGAGGAAAATCTTCTCAATGTAGGACAGATGATGGAACATGGCTATTATCTGTTGTTTGGAGGTGATGTAGTGAATGTTTTTTATGGTAGGTCATTTGACAACTTGGTAGTAAGGGTACATATGACTGCAAATAGATGTTTTCCTTTGACAATGATGCATGTAACTCAGTGTGCTCGAAAAGCAAGTGTCACACACTGCTCTCAGATATGGCATAAAAGGCTGGGTCACTTGCATGAAGGAGGTCTGAAATTACTTGAAGAACAGAAGCTGGTGCATGGACTGCCTAAGTTAGAGATGTCCACAAATGTGTGTGAAGGGTGTATGCTAGGCAAACAACACAGAGACTCATTTCTTTCTAAATCAGCTTGGAGAGCTAAGGATCCACTGGAGGTAGTTCACACGGATATTTGTGGTCCAATGCAAGTTGAATCTCATTCTAGAAACAAGTACTTCTTGTTATTCACAGATGACTGCACAAGGATGTCATGGGTGTATTTTCTGAGAAATAAGTTTGATGCATTTGGATATTTTAAGAAGTTTAAGGCAATGACTAAGCTACAATGTGGATATAAGGTGAAATGCCTCAGAAGTGATAGAGGAGGAGAATTCCTTTCTGCAGAATTTACTGGATATTGCAGTGATTTAGGAATCCAGAGACAATTAACTATGGCTTACACTCCTCAACAAAATGGAGTGTCAGAGAGGAAGAATAGGACTGTAGTGGAAATGGCAAAGTCAATGTTGCATGAGAAGGGCCTTCCATACATGTTCTGGGCAGAGGCAGTCAATACTACAGTGTATTTGCTTAACAGGTGTCCATCCAAAGCTTTGAGAAAGACAACAATATTTGAGGCATATAGTGGAAGAAAACCTGGAATAGCTCACTTGAAGATATTTGGATCACTTTGCTATGTTCACATACCTTCTAATCTTAGACACAAGTTAGAAGAGAATAGTCACAAATGTATCTTTGTTGGTTATGGTGCAAGTGAGAAAGGCTACAGACTGTTTGATCCAATTTCAAGAAAAATTGTCCTCTCAAGAGATGTCATATTTGATGAGAGTGCTTCTTGGAACTGGAACTGCAATGAAGATACTGGAATAACATTTCCAGTCAGTAATGACCATCAGGATGCTAATGAAAACTGTGAGATTGGTGAGAATTCTCACTCTGAGGAATATACTGTTGCTCAAAGTGAGAATATGTTTGATAGATCTCAAGCACATGATGATACACCTAAGAAATGGAGAAGTATAAATGAGATCATGGCGCAATGCAACATGTGTGTTATTGAACCTGAAAATTATGATGATGCAGCTAAGGATGAGTCATGGAGGAGTGCAATGAGAGCTGAACTGGATATGATAGAAAAGAACAACACATGGCAGCTTGTTAAGAGACCATATGACAAGCCTGTTATTGGTGTTAAGTGGGTCTATAAGACCAAACTTAATCTGGATGGTACTGTGCAGAAGAACAAAGCTCGACTGGTGGCTAAAGGCTATTCACAAAAGCCTGGAATTGACTATAATGAAACCTTTGCCCCTGTGGCAAGGTTGGACACGATTAGAACCTTGATTGCTCTTGCTGCACAGAAGAAATGGAACTTGTATCAATTAGATGTGAAGTCTGCATTTCTCAATGAAGTATTAAAGGAAGAAGTGTATGTCGAGCAACCTCAAGGTTTTGTGAAGGGAAGTGAAGAAACAAAGGCGTACAGACTGAACAAGGCTCTCTATGGTTTGAAACAGGCACCAAGGGCCTGGTATGATGAGATTAATGCATATTTCAGTAGTGCAGGATTTGAGAAAAGTTCAATTGAGGCAACTTTGTATGTTAAGACAAGGAAGGACTCTGGTATCATTATTGTCTCCCTATATGTAGATGACATTGTTTATACTGGTAGCAGTCCACAGATGCTTGAAGAGTTTAGAAATGACATGATGAAACACTATGAGATGACTGATTTGGGTTTATTACATCATTTCCTTAGAATAGGTGTGCTCCAAACTGAGAATAGTATTTTTATACATCAAAAGAAATATGCACAGAAGCTAATTGAGAAGTTTGGCTTGAAAGACTGCAAACCAGTTGCTACTCCACTTGCCATGAATGAGAAATTGAACAAAAGTGATGGGAGTGAGGCTGCAGATGAAGGAGAATATAGGCAGCTTGTTGGAAGTTTGCTATATTTGACTACAACTAGACTTGATGTGATGTTTGCAGCAAGTCTATTGTCACGATTCATGCACAATCCCACCAAGAAACATATGGGAACAGCCAAAAGGGTACTGAGGTACATCCAGGGAATAGTTGACTTTGGAATCATTTTCGACAAAGGCAAAGCAACTACTCTAATTGGTTACTGTGACAGTGATTGGGCTGGAAGTGAGGATGATATAAGAAGCACTTCAGGGTATGCATTTACACTAGGGTCTGGTATGTTCTCATGGGCTTCAATCAAACAAAACACTATGGCATTGTCTACTGCAGAAGCAGAATATGTCAGTGCTGCAGAAGCTACATCACAAGCAAAGTGGTTAAGGTTTGTCCTAGAAGACTTTGGAGAAGAACAAGTGGAGGGAACTTAGATCATGTGTGATAACACATCAGCTATTGCTATGGCAAAGAATCCAGTTTTTCATCAGAAGACAAGACACATCAACAGGAAGTTTCATTTCATCCGAGAAGCAATTCAAGCCAAAGAAATTGAGCTAGTGTACTGCAGGACAGAGGAGCAGATTGCAGATATCCTTACTAAGGCTTTGCCTAAAGACCGGTTTGTGTATCTAAGGGAGTTACTTGGAGTTAAATCAGCTAAAGGGTTAGAAGGGAGTGTTGGAATGTAACCCTTCAGCTGGAGATTGACGGCTGAGATCATTTCACAAATGTTTTCCATTTCAGTTTGAATGTCAGCCATTGGATCATAGTCCACATGGTTACTCAATGTTGTATCTAGTTTTAAGTAATAGAATTAGACATGTGGCATTATCTCATAGGATGATACCAATGAATGGTTGAGATTATGTTGTGTATTGGAGTGTGAAGGATCTCCCTTCCTTCCGTGTGCAACGCTAACAAAATGTATGCGTGTTCAGTGTGTGAAAAGATTGAAGCATATTTCCTTTCATCTTCTTCTTGAGTTTTGTCTAATTTCCTTTACACAGAACCTCCATTGAAACACATATCACTAATCACAAACATTAACAGAAGGTACATCAGAGCAAGGGCCAAGCCTAGACTGAACACTCCGGGATACTTTGCTTCTCGATCTGCGATCTCCTTTCTTATTTGCTGAATGGTCTTCAAGCTCATGCCTCTGATGCTGACGTCTGGTGACTACTACTCAAACTCCCTTTGATTTGGCAAGGAGTTGATTTTGAGCACCATCCTCTGCTCATTAAGCACCACAGTTAGGTATGTTACTTGGAGCACCGTAGTTAGGTATGTTACTTGGAAAGAAAGAGATCCCAGATGGGTAGAAACCCAGTGGTTTGCTTTAGCTCGACTCAGTTCGCAAACACGTGATGCACTGTAGGCAAAGCCACTAGAGGCTGAATTGATGGGCCAAAGCCCATGGGAGCTAGAGTTTCTAAATCAACGGGCTCGGGCCATGAAGTTTATTCAACCGAGACCATCCGTAGCGGGTAGCGCCGCTCGGTAGAAAGTGGCTGAAGCAATGATATATTTCGGTACGTGGTTGTCGAACTAGTGGTAGCTTTTTGGCAAAGTGGGCTGAATGTGGTGAGGCTACACCGACGACAGCTGCTGACGCTACTGCTATTGTGGCGTCATGGCCAAAGAAGTGGCACACCGACGGTTGTCGCTGCAACCGTGACCATGATTTAAGGCATCGACGAAGTCACAACAATCTTAATTCGCTTCAATTCTTGGGTGAAAGGTGCACAGGAGGCATGACGGACAAAATCCGAATTGACATTCTAGACAAAATCCGAATTGACATTCTAGGGCCTCTCAGTATCCATGGCAATCTTTGATTGCAAGGATTAAGAGTTGTTATTCTTACTCGCGGTTCTTCGCGTGTCCACCATGTTATTCGTTATGAACAAAGATGATGAACGAGGAACAAAGAACACCAAAAAAATATTTTAAAATTTTACTTTCTTCGCTCAAAACTCTAAGCACACATGGAGTATAGCTTAAATTTCTCTCTAAAAGGAAATCAGTAATTTGTGAATTTTGTACATGGCTGATTTGACAAAATTCTACCTATAAGAGAACAAACAGCCTTATCCTAATTAATGAACACCCAAAAAAATGGGGGTGGGTGCCTACCAAAAGGTTTCTGATGCCTAGGTAAAAAAAAGTAGTCGCGAGAAAAATAGAACTTGACAGAGTTCTGATAGTAAGTGGCGATTGCTATTTCCTCTGTTTGACCTGCTATTTATAGGGGAAAAAACCCTAGCAGGTAGCTATGAGGGGAGGTTGCAGAGAGTAATGGGTAGTCCTTAAGGATGTAGGCCAAACTCCACATTCCTGCTAGCTAGCAATTTTGTAGGACCTTGTTGGTAAGAGCATAATAGTGCCGGATACCTAACGGGAGACTCCGGATAGTCGATACCCTACAACCATTTGCAAAAAAAGCACAATTACCTTAGGGCAGACTACATCTCTTCCTTAGGCAGTATTGTAGTTTACTCACAACGTTAAGAGCAAAACTGTCATATTGAGCATATTGTCCAGGTGTCCTTCTCCTATTGGATGTGGTTAATTTATGCCCTAACAATACCTTAATCAGTGACGGTAAATAGTAATAGATCGCAATCCAGTATGAATCGCCAAATACATGTTTTCATTTATCGTACACATTAGATGAGTATGACACCCTAATAGACAGAGAAGAATTGGTTTTTAATGAGGCTCATAATCAATTACAACCCATCATAGTATAAAATAGGAAACTAATTCTCAAAATTTGCTCCATAGGATTGCTTCTAAAAATAGTATTCATTTAACAAAATAATAAACTATTGTAAAGGACTTCTATAAAATATCCTATCATTTCTCAAAAATCGCAAATTTCTTTCATTGTAATATATGTTTTAAGGAAACGATATTTATTACATAAACTTTAACAGTATATCAAAGACATTTACAATATAACACCGAACATAAGATAACGTGAAACAAAGCGCATAAAATCCACATTAGCCAAAACCTTAATGTCATAATCCACAATCCTAAACCTAGACTAACTGTGAATCGAATCCATGCAGCCATAGATCTCCTCGTGTCCTACCTTGGAGATCATGTGTAACATTTGACGGATTTGTGAACTCAAACTTTCACTGATCCAATTGCGCATAAAAGTGAACAAAAAGCCAGGATTTCACTTATTACCCAAAAACATATGAGTATATCGCAATAACGTTGTAATGAAGGGACATGAAAGTTGTAATGGTGAACTCAAATTATATGAGCATACCTCATATCAAATCACCATAGGAAAATTCACCACAAAGGAACATTATTCACCCGAAGAAATTACACTAAACGTAAAGAAAAAGAGGAGGAGGGGAGGGGAGGGGAGGGGATGGGAGGAAAACAGACAGCGCTCTACCTCCTCACCCTCCACTAGTGCTACCTCATATCAAATCACCATAGGAAAATTCACCACAAAGGAACATTATTCACCCGAAGAAATTACACTAAACGAAAAGAAAAAGAGGAGGAGGGGAGGGGAGGGGAGGGGAGGGGAGGAAAACAGACAGCGCTCTACCTCCTCACCCTCCACTAGTGCCTAGGGGTTCTCTTTGGTCAACTTCAGAGTTTTTCGAGGTCTATGAGATTTTTTCAAGATCCTATTAGTTTTTTTCAAGGTCTTTTTTTCACAGTAAAATATTTAGGCCACTGTAAAATTTTAAACACGAGGAAAAGAAAACGCAAGAATTTCATAACTTGTTACATTATACTCTATCTCAAGCAGCCAAGTATTCAATCCCAGCCTTACTTCGCTTTGGCATCTGAGTTTCATAACCATCCGATGTCGATGCCAACGCAGACGAGTGGTCAGGCGAGCGGCGCCGCTTAGGGGTAACCCTAACGGGCTCAATGCTACTCGAGCCAATCAAGTGAGGAAAATTCAGCTTAGCTTTGCAGCCACGTAGCTTAAACGCAGCTCGGTCATAAGCCAACCCCGCGTCCTCTGGCGTCTCATAAGTCCCAAGCCACAGTCTCGCACCGTTCTTCGCCGGATCTCTTATCTCTGCTGCGTACTTCCCCCACGGCCTCCTTCTCACCCCTCTATAATGTTTCACAGCGTAAACCTCACGCGCCACCGCTGCTTCATTCTTTACAGCGCCATGCAAACCTCCAAAGGCAGCCTGCGCGTCATGATCAGTGACTACAAACAATGACTCCCACCAATCTTCCGTTGTTAAAACTGGAAATATGACTGGAACATTATTTGGGCTAACACTCATTGCCCGATGCTCCAAGTCATCAAGATGTTGGTGAATGGATTCAAGAAGAGCAAAATCGTCCGATTCTAGTTCTAGGGTTTCCTGTCCGTACATGTTTCTAAACTGTATATTGTGTACGTATATAATGCACGAAATTGAATGAATGGGTTTGGGTTGAAGATTCTTGTGAATGATTTATATGGAGAGAGTTTTTTGTGATCATGTTTTGTTTAATTTGTTACAGAAGCTATAGCTTTATTAAGCATCGCAGGCAGCTTCGATCGACTTTCAAGTTTCATGGCAGTGCGTGCAATAATTAAGAACTCTTTGTAGCATTTTTGTCACGTGCAGTAATTATGTGATACTTAATTAGTACTAATAATCCAAAATCAAATAAATTAATCGAATTATAGATCGTGTAGATTTTTATAGCGTGGTATGTTGGACTCCATGATTATAAGTGACATCGCAGCCTAATAGGGTCAAAAGCTCTCTCCATCACAAGCAACCCTTTATTTGTCTTACTATACGTGTAACACATGCATTTTAATAAAATATTTTTTTTTTATCAGATTGAATTTGGGATTAAAGTTGGGAAATCAAGTTCCTTATTTTATTGGAAAATACCCCAAAATAGGATATTTTCTTAATCTTTGGATAGAAATAGGATTTTTTTTTTAATATGCACATAGCATGCACACGGCATGCACAACAATATGACAAAAATATGATTTTTTCCACAACTGAAAATCACCCAATTGCCCTCGTATATAAATGTGTTATTTCCTCTCATTTTCTAATTTTTTTTTCCCTCTCTCTACTCTCTCTCTGTCGAAGAACCTTAACGATGCACTCACCCTCTAACAACCCACCTCACCGGCACTAACCGTTTCTCTCTCACCGATAGCCATCCTTTCACCAGTCCCCTTTCTCCTTTGTTTTCGAACTGGTGACCCAAGATTCAGATCGCATCTAAATTTTGGGTGGCAGTACAATTCCCAACTCACAATCCCAAAAGCTTGGTGTTTAATGGATAATAATTCATCCACCAAAGCTCTCATGAAGGTTGCAGATGGGATTGGATGAATCATCATGAGCCAAAGCCCAGTATGAGTGATGGGGTATCTTTACAATATTTGGGGAATAATTTTTTTAATATTTTAAAGGTTTGTTTATGGGTTTTGATTTCAAAGTCAATATTCATGAGTATTAATGTTTGGGTTCATATGCTTTATGGCTGCTGGGTTTCTTGGTTTTGCCTGTATTTTATGATTTCGTGGGTTTTATGGTTAGGGTCAAATATTTCTTGGTTTTGGCTTCAATTTTTCAGAAATTATTTCGTGCGTTTTATGGCTGGGGTCAAATATTTCATGGTTTTGGCTTCAAATTTCTAGAAAATTATACACTGTATGCACACGAGATGCGTAATGGAGGTCAAATTTGGATTTGTGCTTAATTATTTTAGTCCAATTCGAACCTATGACATCGGGTTTTGGAGACTTAAGCATGCATTGTTCATGCTTTGTGTTGTGCATCTTTTCATTTAAGAAAACAAACAGTGTTAATGTTACCAAAAACTTCTCCCTTTTCCATTTACTAACAAAAAGTACATAACAACTAAATTTGCAGAAAAGTTAAGGAAAAGAAACAAATCTAGTGCTTATTAAAACCATTTAACATATCATAAAATATGTTCATTTCCTAATGCCTTCCATTCTTTATCCCTTCATTTTCTTTGCTCTTGTAAATTGTTTGGTTTTTCTTTTATCTTTGAATTTATATGTATATGTACGCACGTACGTACGTACGTATGTATGTATGTGTATCTACTACACTGAATTCGTAGGCTTTTAGTTTGTTTAAGTGCTGAATTTCTGTAAATCTGCATTTTCAAATGCTGAAATTTTTTTACCTAAACTTTGTTTCCCTTTTTTCCCATACAGGTTGCTCTACTTGGGTTTAGTTTTAAGCGCATTGAAAATGGAGGGGAAATTGATGCCAGTGCAACTTGGGCCTATGCTGAGATTCAGATTTTTCCATCCCAGAACAGGTTAGGTTTTCGCCTTCCGGTAAATTTTATTCTTTTAAGGGTATATGTTTTCTCCTTTGTTGTATTGGATTATAAAAGTTTGTTCCTTCTGTATATGCTACACTAAGTGCATTATTATTTCCCATTGGTGATTCCTTTTGTCTGGTTATTCCATTGGAGAGTAACTACATGTTTTTTTTTTTTTTTTGTGTATTAGAATTGATAAGTTACCTTTCCTCTCTTCCGACTTATAATAAATTTTTCAGAGGCTGGAGCAGGGGCTGAAGGTTGTTTGCGGTGGTTGAGGGTTGTCTGGCATGCGAGGAACTCGAGAGTAATGGTATTTGTTAGGTTCTTAGATTTAGTTATTAGTTTTTCATGGAATAAAAAATGTATTACGAATTATTTTCATTATATGTATGAATAATTTCTTATTGATGGTATTACAATTTAAATATATATATTTTTATATATTTACCCTTATTTGTGCTAAGCCTTTTGGGCAACAAAGATCATATTGTGCCCTTTGACAAATGGTGACACCCATAGAGGGCACAAACACAAAGATAGTAGCTGCATTGTTGCTATTGGTCTATGAGCACAATTGTTGGTGCTTTTTGGCCTCAAAGGGCACATATAATTTATTGTGTGCAGTGCTCATTTTTCTTGTAGTGCGAGCCAAAATACAATACTGAAACATCATTTGAACTTCGTAATTTTTAGCATTGTGGTCCCATTGGCATGCCAAAATGTTGAACCGAAAAACTACACAACCTACTTGGCGTGCAGGCCAAGGACAAAGAGTTAACTAAGTCCTTTTGTGATTGAATATTAAAGTAGGCGTGCCAATTAGCTACTGAACTTGGTCGGGCGAATAATTCTGAATGTGATGGAATACACTTCTGACTTCTCAATCAGGCAACCTCAGCCGAGAAAGGAACACTCTTGGCCTTGACTTCTAAAACCTTAAGAGAGTGTTATGCAAATCACTGTGTAGATATGGATCTTAAATGACCAGGTTTGGTAGCTTCAACTATACTTATAAAGATATAAGTGCGCCCAATTGGTATCAAATTGCAGGGGCCCCAAAAAATTCTCAAATGTATGGTTGGCACTTGGAACTGAAAATCGAAACCAAAACACAAACTAAATCGGACCACACCAAACTGTTCGGTTTTGCGGTTTTGAAACTGAACCGCAATGTAGTGAAACGGTTTGGTTTTGGTTTTGGCTTTTGAAACTACAACAAAACTAAAACCGCACCTCAATTAAAATGTGGTGTTTTAATTTGCTGTTTTAGAGTCCATACATTTAGTATGGACTCAACCACACTAAAATGCCACCCCTTTCCATCCATACCACACAAAATGCTTAATTATATCAATACATCAACTTTATGTAGAAACTAGAAAGCTAATTCGTTTATTGAGAGAGAGAGAGAGAGAGACAACAATCACTTTCACTTCTCTCTGGAAACCTCTGTGAACTTTGAAATCCCTCACATTGAAGTTGGGGAGGGGGGCAAACTGCCATGAACTCTTGTTAAAAAAGAACATTAGGCCATTGCCACTTTTAAGCTTCTTTTTTCTTATAACAACTTCGTATAATCTTGAAAAAATGTTGTTCTTCGTATAATCTTACTACAGTTTGCTGCAAGTTTGGTGCAGTTTTGCTGCAGGTCATTAATTAACGCATTGTGTGGAAAATGAAAGCGTCTTATGCATGGATAGGTGCAATTTTTAAATTGTACATCTTTTCTCAAAAACCAAATCGAAACCCTCTGAACCACAAGGAAATGAACCAAACGGTTTGGTTTCATTTCTGTTTTGGCTTCAAAACAGCATCGCATCGAACCGCAAAATGTTTTGGTTTCAGTTTCGATTCCACTCAAAATCGCACTGAACTAAACCATGTCCACCCCTACTCAAAGGAGATGAGTATCCTTATGGTGAAAGTGGTTCAGCCATCGATATGCCAAACTCTGAAAGTCAGTTGGGAATATCCGATCCTAGAAGACTCAACTTTGCCAAGAAAGCTAATCAAGTGACATCATTCAACGAAAGAATAGCAAAAAAACACTTTGCCAACAAAGACTTGGGATTAATAACTAGTAAAAAATGAGAACTTGATGTTTAACCAAACGGCCGAACCACCTTCACCATAAAGATACTCATCTCCTTTGAGTATCTTACCCCTACAATTTAATACCAATTCGGTGCACCTATATTTTTAAAAATATAGTTGAAGTTGCTAAACGTGGTGTTGAAGTTTGAATTTCATAGCAAAAGGTATAACCTTGTCTTCAGGTTTTAAAAAAAAGCCCAGAGTGTTCCATCCTTGGTCGAGGTCCCCTATTCAGGAGTTAGGAGCGCATTCTATTACATTACCGTACTCAGAATTATTCGCACAGCCAAGCTTGGTGGCAAATTGACATGCCTATATCAGCAATCAGTTACTGAAGTTCGTAGTTAGCTTATTCAGTTGCTCAACCTACATGCCACATAAATTTTGTAATTTTTAAAGTCAACACTAAGAAAGGCATCGTGCAATCGATCAACACTGACCGTTAAGCTTGCTTCTCCCTAATGCATTATTAGCTTGGATATTGGGAGGTTTCTCCTAGTAATAGTATTAACTGTTTCATGAAATGTAAAGGTTCAAAATAATAACATGATTCTCCAACCATATCCGATTTAATATCAAAGGTTAGGATTGGAAGATCAAAGCACGACATCAAATGCAATAGCACCAGAGAGAATTCGGGGGTGTGGCCAGAAGAATCTTTACCAGTTTTTATAGAAAAGTTTTGACGGATTTATTGGATCTTGATAGGTTGAGTAATATGATTTTTTTATTTTTTTTGTTTAGATTGATTAAAATTGAAAAAGAATAAGTACCGTTGGCCTGTCTTCCGAGTCCCAAGCAACAACTTCGTTTACAAGTATTTTCTTTTCAATCAATCGAAAATATTCGATCTGATTGATAAAGAAAAGAAAGATACTGAACTTATTGTGGAAGGACAAATGACAATAAAATTTTAGCTGCCATTAAACTAGGCTGGTGACTGCCTTGAACGTGTGTTAGACATTTCCTGTAGATCTCTATTTAAATTTATGTAATATAATATGTATGTAAAAATCAATTATTTTTATTTTATCTTCCAATAGTTTCCAATTTAATAATATAAATTTAGTAAATGTGCAATTTTCAAATTTAAAAAATCCATTTATAAGCATGTTTTTTTTTTCAACTTTAGAATTGTTTCAGCTACTATAATACTTATAGTGCCCATTATACCTAACGAAATAATTTGCTAGTATTAGTGTTTTGGTAGTTCATATCCCCATTTTATAATTAACGAAGTGATAGTTTTTGTTCTTTAGCTTGGAAAAAAACACAAATGATGATGAATATTATTCCATTTTAGAACCCAATAGATCAAAAGTCACCCAATTGTTATTAGAAAATTATAACCCTTTATTATTATTATTTTACATTATATATATTTTTTCAATTATTTATTTTAGGGTAATGCTAAGGAGACTATCTATCTAAACTATAATTTATAAATCATATGACGTAGTAGTTGATAATTAGATTATTTTAAAGTGTTGATTAACATGTTTTTTTTATTGGTAACATAGCACATAATTTGCAAATTTATTCTAAAAAAAAAGTGATCTGCCTACCATTACTCTTTACTTTATATTGAGAGAATTAGCTCTAGCAATATATATATATATATATATATATATATATATATATATATATAGGGGTGTGATATCCACACATCCCATTTTACTTCTCACACATCTTTTTAATTTTCGGCCGTTGGATTAGATGAATTGAAGAAAATCAACGGACAGAAATTATCAAGGGTGTGTGAAAAGTAAAATGGGGTGTGTTGATAGCACATTCCTATATATATATATATATATATATATAAGAGATGTTATTTGGTCTATTACATGGATGCATGCTAGCCACTACCGCCAAGACACCAACCAACATTGAGATACAATAATTCAGGCCAAGGATTGACCTGTACTGTGCCACTGCCCACTTGCCATGCAGCAATGTAGCCATTTGAAATCACTGTAATCGAAATATATAAAAAATAAATGATATGAGTCAGTGACAAATAGATGAATCAATTAATTAAACCCACGAAATTAGTAACTTATTTATTTAGTAAATAAGTATTGTAACATGTGATGCATGTGGGAAACCTTGATCAATAATGAAGTTTCATGGAAATGATAACAGTACTGGTAAGAAAGTTACAATTATAAGCAATACCTCATTGCCCACATATAAATACACACAACACAAGGTCTAAACCACTACAACAACAACAACTAGTATCTACAGTACTACTACCGCATCCTTCAACCTCCAAAAGCCTATTCAAAACCAATTCCAGAACCCTAACAAGTAAAAATGTTTGAAGACATTTGCTTGGTGTCTGATTTTGCTCTTTTGGAGTCGATTCGGCAACACCTTCTCGACGATAATTTTGATACTACTTTGCAAGAATCATCACCAACAGCTTCAGGCAGTCCTCCCCCAATGCACTCCCAGAGTTTAAGCTTCAACACCCTCTTCTCGACGGAAAGTTGGATGGACATGCCGTTTAAAGTGGAACTGGACACTAACGACATTGTTGGTTCTCTGTCTGATGGCACAGACGGGTGGAGTCCATCATCAGATCACCATCACGTTGATGTTGTTGAGACCACACCCGTGAAACCGAAGCCTTGGGAGATTGTCAGGGAAGAGGTAGTGGTGGCGCGTGAGACTCACACGCCACCGTCGCGGCAGCACTTTCGAGGCGTGAGACGGAGGCCATGGGGGAAATACGCGGCGGAGATTAGGGATCCCAAGAAGAACGGGGCCAGAGTGTGGCTTGGGACTTATGAGACGGCTGAGGGTGCGGCATTGGCTTATGACCAAGCCGCTTTTAAGATGCGCGGCTCTAAAGCCAAGCTCAACTTCCCTCATCTTATTGGCTCGGAGGGATGTGAGCCCGTTCGAGTAACAGCAAAGCGGCGTGCCCCGGAGTTCTCCACTTCTTCTTCCTCGTCAGAAAGTGGGTCGCCGAAGCCGAAAAGGAGGAATATTGGACTTCGAACGGCGGCTGAAGCCGAGTCGGGTAGCACAAGCCGGGTTGAGATGAGCCAGCTAGCTGCTGTTGATCAGTGGCTAAGTGATCTTAACACAACAGTGTCCCCAATGCCACATGAATTATTGATTAGTGGTTTATGATTAATATTTAATGCTGGTTAATTGTTGCATTATTTAGAGTAATTGGAGATTCCCCAAGTGTAAAGCGTTGGATTTTTTTTTTTATTCCACCTTTTCGTTTTGTACGTGATCGTTAATGGAGACTAAATTTTTGTTATTTATTATGTACCTTCCTTTTCCTTTTGGTGGGATATTTTTCATTTTTTTTTCTTTTTACATGACAGAAGAAATAAATAATAAATAAAGTATGTAATTGATAGAAGAATGGTAGAGATCAATATAGGAGGTTTTGGTTTGATACAATAAGAAATAAAGTTAGGGATCCTTAATAGCGCATCTCACTTATTTTTTATCTTTTCTGAACAACGATATTATCTATATTAAGAGGGTGGGGGAATTGGTTAATCTTTACAATGGCTAGCAACAATATGATTCAAATTCTTTTTTGGTGAAAATCAAATTTAAGATCTCTCACTTACCAGTAAAGATGAATACTACTATTTTATTAAAGGGAAATTTGTTATATATAAATTATAAGGATTAATATACTTCTCCCATACTGTATTTCATAATTACAAGGCACAAATAGAAATATGGGTAATGCTAAAGAGACCAAACTTTTAAACCAAATGATGTGGTTGTTGATGATTGGATTATTACTGAAGTGTTGAGTAACATGCTTATTTCTTAGAGGTATTCATCAATTCACCCCCTGTTGTGACCATTGGCCAATTTCCCCCCTTAACTTTAATTTTGGCTAATTTCCCTCCTCAACTCTCATAATTAGTCAATTTCTCCCCTCAACTTAAATTTTGGCCAATTTCCCCCCTCAACTCTCATAATTAGTCAATTTGCACCCTACTGTTAATTTTTTTAATTTTCCATCTACTCTTCCGTTAAGTAGGTATCCGCATGATTGCCTTTGAAGGAAAAAAAATGTCAATTTGCACCCTACTGTCAATTTTTTCAATTTGCACCCTACTATCATTTTCCGTTAAGTAGGTTTCCCTACACCTTAACAGAGGTAGACGAGGCCAAAGGATGAGGTGACGGGGTGTGGGCAGCTGCAAACTGCAAAAGCAACATATGAAATGGATTGGGCTGTAAACAGTAGAGGAGGGAGGCATTGGTGGCAGTCACGGGCTCAGCTTCAACAAAAAGGAAGAACAAGAGAAAGTTCGAAGAAAAGGAAGAAGATAGAAAGTGTAGGGAAAATGACTTTTTTGCCCTTTAAAGGCAGTCATGCGGATGCCTACTTAACGGAAGAATAGATGGAAAATTAAAAAAATTAACAGTAGGGTGTAAATTGACTAATTATGAGAGTTGAGAGGGAAAATTGGCCAAGATTAAAGTTGAATGGGAAAATTGACTAATTATGAGAGTTGAGGGGGGAAATTGGCCAAAATTAAAGTTGAGGGGGAAAATTAGCCAATCCTTACAAGTTCAGGGGGTAAATTGATGAATACCTCTATTTCTTATTGGTGACACATCATTTGGATAAAAATTTGATCTACCTAATTATCACGCCCCGATCCCTATATACGTCCAGGATCGACACATGATGTCAACAAGTATCTGTATACCTAACATACTTCGCCTCCGGGATATGTACAAAGCATAATTCAAGATTCAAATTGCATAGTAATTTTCGTATACTTTATGGCTGCATCTAACCTTCTTGTTAGACTGTCTACGTACCCTAAAAAGGGATCAAGCCATTTGTAGTTCACCATCCACTACACCCTGACGTTTATCATAACACGTTCAAGCAAAAAAGCATAGCATTCCTCAATCATTTATTAGAACTTGACATGCCTGAAATTACTAGATTTAAGGTTACATAACCAACCCACATGACAACCAAGATTTTCACTTCATCGATCACATAAATCACTATGTTTCAACATAATACCGCAATACATAGCATGCAACATCTCAAAGAACAATCAACGCAGCACAATATTATTCTCTCGCCACATTGGTCAACAAGTCTAATCGTAATAATAACAATCATACCCCACATCATTCCACAATCACTTAAATTAAGCAATTCCATGAATCAAAGATGTACAATATTAACATTTAACTATGTTAATCAATCAAGGAGACAACATATCAATTCACGAAATTTAATATAGGAATTCTACATAATTCCCTACCTGGATTCCAAGTAATAACATGATAAATCTAATTTATAAACACAACTTCTACTGTGAGCAATTCCTACTCACTCGGATATAAGGTCGGACTAAACTGATGGAAATGAGCAAGAGTAGGGATTCCGGAACACTCAACGGAATCCAACCAAAATATGATCACCTATCGAAATGTACCAACTACAACTAATCATCATCACCCTTAGAATGTGTATGGTCCCCCATCCTAACTCTAGGTAGTGATCACCCATCACCTATCGCAGATATACCAAGCATAATGCAGAACCATAGGCATAATTTCATCGTGCAAGCAGCGATTACCTATCGCGAATATACCAAGCAGGACCACATCCTAACTCTAGGTAGTGATCACCCATCATGGATATACCAAGCATGATCACTCCTAGAATGTGTATGGTCCCCCATCACAGATATACCAAGCAGAACCATAAACATAGTCAAATAAAGTAGGCAGTGATCACCCATCGTGGATATACCAAGCATGATCACTCCTAATAGTCCCTCATCGTGGATATACCAAGTAGGACTACATCCTATACTCTAGGTAATGATCACCCATCGCGGATATACCAAGCATGATCACTCCTAAAATGCCTATGGCCCCCCATCGCGGATATACCAAGCAGAACCATAAGCATTGTCTAATCAAGCAGGCGGTGATCACCCATCGCAAATATACCAAGCATGATCACCCCTGAAATACGTATGGTCCCCCATCGCAAATATACCAAGTAGGACCATCCATGTGCCACTACTACAAGGTGCAATATATTCAACACATAACCTACCCATACCTCAACCCCTATGAGTTACAACGTAGTCACCTACACCATCAACTTTTCATGGCCACCAACTAATATGTCACACAAGCATATAAGTTCTACATAATACTTCTAATAGGATTCTAGGATCACATTGTCATAACATTTATCATACTTATCATTCACGTTATTAAGAAGATAAATAAACACATATATATCATAATATGATGTCCCATACAAGTAAACCGATGTGTATATTATCTGGGATAACTCACTAACCAATATAGGTCCACTAAGCCCTACATAGTCTCTACTAATACTGATTTTAATATTTAAGATCAATTTGTAGCATATTGACCAAAAGTCAAGTTTCTGTCAAATGTGGGGTCCACAACCCTATACAAGTCAATCTGGAACATCCGCCTATGGATTTCTGATCCATAACTTCCTAAAGGTCTCATTTATCTTCTAGAACAATATTCTAAAATTTCGAAATGATCCAACGGTCGGATCTCCGTCAATTGCTAGAATTAGGTTGCTATCAACGTTTGGTTTTACAAACTTAGAAATTCAATTTGGGAAGATCAGTACGTCGGATTCTCAATCCATCAGTTCCTATGGTCCTTAAATATTACGTACTATAATGTGTTAAGGTTTGGTGTTGATCCAACAGTGGGATCGTCAATCCATATAATGACCAAATTGCGGTCTCTAACAAAACTATGTTCAAATGACAGAATTTCGTCAATCGGACGTCACATACGGAATCGGGCATTAAAATTAGCCTAGGAAGGTTAGGTGGGGTCTCAGCCCACATGCCGTTGCTCACAGTGGCGGGGCGCCCTGACTTGCCGGAAAATTCAACTATTTCAAAAAATTACCAATTTTACAGAAATGTAGATCAAAACAAGGGGAAGAACTTTCATGCTCGGTCAAAGTCCAATTGGGTTGGGAAACGCCTAAAAACACCCTCAATCCGTCGGAAACCCTTTAAATGGGTGTTCTCGATTCGACCTCAAAACGAGCTCCAACGCCTCCTCCACCACTGCTTGGGCTTTGTTCCTAAGGTTGAGGGGAGTCTATTGGTAGTGGTGGTTGAAGGAGTTACCTTCGGATTTAATGAATCGTCGCCGTACACCCATACGCACCCGTCATTGGTTTTTTCACCAAAACTACAACTAATTTATTTCTAATTTTGGGTGAAAATGGAAAATGGAAAAGGGAAGGCTAGGAAGTTGTCTCCAGGTGATGATTTTTTGTGATTTTCCGTGAATGGCATCGGGAAAAATGGCACCGCCACCAGGTCGAGTCGAGCCAGAAACAAGTCGAAGGGAGGTCTGGTTCGCTGGCTCTCCCCTCTTATTTTCCCTCATTCCTTCCCTTCTGATTGGTCACTCCCCCCTCATTTTCTCTCCCGCAACTCTTTATTTTCCTTTCTCTCCTACTGCCATCTGGCAGCATCTAATTTTTATTTTTATTATTATCTTTTTTAACAACTAAAACGTCTCTAATTTCTTCGTTTCAATTCCAATTCACAAACGGTTTTTGCCTACGTGCTCCTAAGATTGAGCTTTGTCCAATTGTATTTAATGTGACCTTGTAAGGTTTAATAAAACGCGCTCCTACGATTATTGACCAAAATTCAAAAATTGTAATTAGTTTAATTAAAATCTAAATTTAATAAAACTTGTATAAATTCTCGAAAATAACATAAAATCTTGTTAATACAAATACTTAGTTTTCAATAGTGAAAACCAGGAATGGGATTTCACACTAACATTACCCTAGAAGTGTGATTAGAATTTAGATCCTCCAATCAAAACATAGAAAAACACATGTGCAAAATGACTCCTTACACAAGTTAATAATCATTTATCTAAGTTGACATTTTATTTTTATATTTATATTATTTGTATTTATCAAATAGTCCATCTATCTATTATGAAATCGTAAGAACTACTCCAACGCTTGGAGCAAAACTCAAATTTTACGTTCTAAACATATCCCAACTTGCTCCAACTCTTGGACTAAAAATGAGTTTTAACCCAAAATCAATTTTGGGGCAAATTCCGGCCAGGATTCCATATTGGGTTAGTGGATTGGCCCACGGATGAAAGTGGGGGCACCTAGAAAAAGTTCAGACGTAGCGAGCTTCACTTGCCAACGCTCTCTACGCGCGATGCTCTAACACAAATAGGCACCACGTATGTGGGTCATGTTGGCCACCATAATGAGGCCCAACGGCTCTTTAACAAATCGAACAGTCAGGAAATTTGGACGGTTGGTTGATCCAACAGTCTATATTCAAATTTATTTAATTTTTGGTTTTGTATTTATATATTCATGAATCTAACAGCTGAGATTTAATATGATCAAATCTAACAGTAAAAAAATCTATTGGCCCAAATTCATGGTGTTGCTGTAACATCCCGTCCCGAAACTAACGAAACGTACATTGGAAATTACAATTTTACCCCTAATCTTTTTAGTTACGCTTAGTGTTGTGTTGTGTGGGTTGAGGGACCACACACAATCATACATTTTCTTTTCTTCCCGGGATTCCCTCCCTCATTCCCTCACTCTGTCTTTCTCTGTCTTTCTCTCTCTCTCCCCGAGTTCCTCTCTTCTTCTTCTTCCTTCTGCAAACACACGGACTTACACACAAACATACCCAATACTTCACCAATCGAGAAACTAAGACCACCATCGTGCTCGTGAGGCTGAGAGGAGTCCAGTGGTGCCATTTCCAGGTAAGAACTTTGACGTTTTCACGTCGATATCACCATGGCCGATTTGAGCACTGTTCATGCAAACCTAATCTAGCTTGTTTTAGGAGATTCTAAGCTTGTAGTTGTGTTTGTGAGGTTCCCAGGAGCTTGGGAGTAGTTCGTTGGACGAGTTTTGACGTCGGGAAGGCTAAGTTCAAAGTTGGCCGACTTTTGAAGTTGTGGACAGGTATGATCTAGCAATTTTTAGCCCTTGAAACTAGTCTATCGTGATTCTACTAGTCCTAAGCTTCATTTTGGCGTTTGAATCGTGAAAAATGGTTGAAAAACGAAGGAGAAAACTAAATTGGAAAATTTCCCAGTTTTCCGGCGCCGTCGCCGGCGCCGGAGTCTCGCCGGAGAAGACAGGGGAATATTCCGTTAAGTTTAACGGAATATTCCTAACGGCAGTGGACGGCGTCAGTTAAGTCTAACGGAATATTCCGTCAGTTTAACGGAATATTCCTGACGGCGTCAGTTGATGCCGTCAGTGTGCAGTGCACGTGGCCGCGCGTGGGGGGCGCGTAGGGCCGTGCCTAGGACGGCGCGTGGGGGCGCGTGCGTGGTCCAAAAATTATTCTAAAAATATGGGTGTGATCCTGAGGTTGTGTAGATCACGTTGGTATATTCAATTGTCCATTTTGAGCAATGTATGAGAAGTTTTTACGAGAAGTTGGTTAGGTGCTTTTAAATTAACGTTTTTGTAACTTTTGCGCGTATAGGTGATTCGTTTTCCGAGGACGAGCGTACACACTCGAGGCAGGGGGGCTACGACCCTTCTAATTATCAGTGAGTGGGCTTTTGTTTTCCGTATATACCTATATACATATTAATTCCCAGAAATTAAATAGAAAAGGTTATTTGTTTTATGCCAAGCATCATATGAATGTTGTTTACGCATCATTGCATGTATTAGTAGTGGCATACATATATATATGTGTATTTGGTGCTGTGGACGCACAGGTAAGTGCCAGGTAAGCGGTATTCATGTTGTTATGCAATGGTAGTTTGAAATGTTTAGAGAGCTCATAATCTGCACCCCCGGTGTTAGTGCTCCCGCCCGAGGCTAGGGCACAGCCTTCACGTGTATGTTCACCAGCACCGCATGCTCGCCTTGGATCCAAGTTAGGTGCAAGCCTGTCGTACAGACCACAATAGGTGGTTCCGACTTGTAGGTGACCCGCGATTTATCGCACAGCTTCACGTGATCGTAGCACTAGAGCATACATATATATATATTACACCCAGCCTGTCGTACAGACCACGTTAGGTGGTTCCGACTCGTGTGCAGATTCAGATATTGAGTTGAGATTGGAGCTCTATATGCAGCCGTACAGGTCACGTTAGGTGACTCCCGGCTGCTAGATTATATGTTATTGATGTGAATTACGCTTGAGCATTTACATTTGATTATGAGATTATGAATGACATATTATGGAGCATGAATGGCATATTGTGGAGCATGATTGGCATACCTATACATACGTATATATGTTCATTTTCTGGGAAGTATACAGGTTTTACGGCGAGGGGTTAGAATGTATTTTGCTAAAGAGTTTTCAAAGAGCTTTGTTTTTGCCCACTCACGCTTTTGTTTTTGCGCCCTCCAGGTTCTAGTGGTCTAGCAAGTTCGGTGGTTTATCCCAGAGGGCGTCCCGGCATTTCTGACAGACACTCACCATTGTAGGGTCACCTTCGGGTGTATTTATGTCGTATCTTTTCCTTTTGGACTGTTGTAGACTTGCTCTGAATTGTGTCTCACATACACTAGTACCTTGTATGCTAGTTAGTTTTTAATTATTAGTACTTTTATTTTACCTTCTTAATAGCTTCCGCACGCGCACATGGCTACGTCACCTTCACGTGACGGCCAGCATGCCCTGATCTCGGTCGGGGTGTGTCAGTTGCTTTATTGATTATCGTTTGTATTAGCTTTATGTAGTTTCATGGCGTCGGTTTATTGATTTTTCAATATTTATCGGAATATAAATATTTTTAGGTTAAAATGTTCATAAAATTTAATTAGGATGGTCTAAATAATTTTTTTTAAAGTACTTTAAAAAAAATTAGCCTAAATTTTTTTTTAATAATCTTAGCCTAAATATTTAACCCATAAGGTTTAGTGCTGAAAAACTGTTTCTAAGTTAAAACCTAATTTTTATGCTTTAAAAATTTTAGGTTTTAACTCAAGGATTAGAGATTGTCAAAAGAGCAAAACATATCCTCGATTGAAATGTCTTTTATTGTGTATAAGTGACTGATGGCTCAAATTCTAATGATAAATATATAAACGGGTATTTAGAATATCTCTAAAGAAAGCTCTAAATTTTTGTTAAACTAGCAAATAAACAATGTAAAAAAAATTAAAAAAATAAACATTTTAGCTACTCAGTTTGCAAAAATGCAATTCTCACCATCTATTTGTATCAACTCTCTAATAGAGATGAGACTCACATGTGTTGGTGAACCCTACCTCTATTGGAGAGATAGTACAAGAGTGATGATACAAATAGATGATAAGTATAGCACTACTCCTCAGTTTAACATAACATCTTCAACAACACTTTCTATTTGAAAAATCTGTTCATATTTTATTACTTTTTCAAATTAAAAAGACTTTAAAAAAAGGTAAATTATTCAAATCAGCTATGTTTTGTTCTAGCTTGTATAACATCTAGTTTTCCAATTGCTACTTTTGTAATCGTAGCCCAGCATCCTTTTCATCCCCTTTTTTTTTTTTTTGGTAAAAGCGGTAGAGTTATTACCGAAAACATACTAAAATTTCCAAAGGTTTGAGCCCATAAACAGTAAAAGGAACACAAAACCTTAAATTCCTTGCGACCGCTACCGATGCATCGCCGAAAACATCTGCCCAACAAACGCCTAAAATCCAACCAAACAGTTCCACAAAAATGATGGGAAAACGACTACAACAACCTTCATAAAGCACCATAGATGTTGCAACAATAACAACGAACCAAAGGAAGCTGGTGAAAGAACTCATAAGCAACAAAGTCACCTAAGGCAACAAAGCCGTCAAAGACAAATCCATGGGAGGTGGTGGTGTGAATACCCAAACCGAAACAAAATGCACTTCCCAGTCCATGAGAGGTGGTGGTGTGAACATCTGCACCAAAGCTCTACAAACATCCTGAGATTATCGCACCAAAACGCGTTCAAGGTAAGTGGCTACTAATTCGAAATCTGATGGGTTTGAGGAAATCCAAAGAGGTGGAGGATGGGAAAGATAGGGAATAGAAAATGGAATTGATGGCATAGGATTTGAAAAGTTAAAGCACAGATCCGAGACAATCAAAGGAAAAATTGCAGAGAAAACTAAATTCGATAGCCACCAACTCAGGCCTTAGGAATGACCGAGGGCAGAAGAGATGAAATCGGAAGATAACTCAGCATACAAGCTAGAAAATCTCTTACAAGGAAGGAGAGAAACTCTCACAGTGGGAGAGAAAAACATACTTCACCTGTTATTAACTAAAGCTCATATGCTCTTCTCAAACCTCTTTCATATTTCAAAATTATTATTCTTCAATTATAATAGAGAAGTCTTAGATTTAATTCTCGTCAAATCCAAATTCTAACCAAATTATTGTGACTGACTCATATTGAGAGAGAGAGAGAGAGAGAGAGAGAGAGAGAGAGAGAGAGAGAGAGAGAGAGAGAGAGAGAGGGATCCTAAAGGTTTTCTATTTTAGTGTATGAGGGAACATGGTTGGTTAGAGTTGATTTTTTTAACTTATTCCCAAGTATTTCTATGCAATAAAGTTTGAAATCCCCATGTTACGTCTCTGCAAATAAAAATAAATAAAAGTCTATGAAATCAGATATACTCAATAGTTGGGATTTGAATTTTCACTTTTTTATTTCAGTTTTTATTTTTATGAAAGCTGAAAACTTTAACTAGTTTTAGTTTTCAAAAAATAAAACTTAGAAAACTAAAAACAAACAATTGAAAACGAAATGTTAACTTATTCTTTTCTGGGTGCAACAATACTCTCTATATAAGCAATTCGTGATTTGTTTAATTACTTTTTTGAACTCAAAACATAAAAAATTAACTAATTTGGTTCAAAACTGGGCTTATTAAATGAGCTTCTAGGTAATATTGAGGGAGATTATGTTAAAAATACGTATAGAATCCGTGAATTTTACATATATGAATAAAAATGTTTAAAAATAACGTGTAGTGTGCTAAACATAAAAAGTACATATATACGTTGTAGGACAGCCGGACAAGGCAAATGCAGCAGTAAAAATTGGATCTCCAATTAAAGAATGGAGGATCCAGGGAAATGGATCGATTTGAATCAATACTCAGACCTCGGGGTCTAAACTGTTAGATCAACGTGGTCATAGTGACCTATATGATCTGGACCGGATCGTCTAAAGGTACTATTAAAATAATAAATCTAATAGGCACCAAAACAGTAGACAAGGGCCACCATTGTAGAGACCTACTAGGCCCTCAAGGAACGTAACTCCTAATCCTACTTTGATTAGGAGAAAAACTTGGGAATTCCTATTATTATGGGAATTAGCATGTGCTCTAAGTAATCATTAGCCTAATGGAAAGGGAATATCTTCCCAGATTTCCTATTAGGATTCACCTGGCTTTAATACGGATTTCTATCCTCATAAGGGCTTTCATTGAACATTATAAATACGCCATTTAGGGTTTAATGTAAATGTATCACATTCTACACTCTATTCTACTACTTGACATTGTAAACACTGTTGTAACTTGATAGTCAAAGGGTCCTTGGTTGGTACCTCCCCGGTGCCTAGGTTCTTTTATGATCTCTTCTTCTTGTCTTGTAGGTGGCCGACAATTGTTCGTATACTAAATGGTGGTGTGCAAATTTAATTCTAAAATACGTAAATAGTACGTGTACCGTATTTTGGAGTTTTAAAAACGTATGATTTAGTTTTAAAAATGTATGATTTAGCTAATCATTAAGCCATGTAAGAAATGAGAAAATATTTTAAAGAAACTACGTGAGTATATATATAATAAAGAGATATATATATATATATATATATATATATATATATATATATTTTACACGAAATTATTGCGCACGTACATAACGAAAACATGAGCAAGAAATTAGAATTATATACATACGATTTCAAATGAAATAAAAAAGTTTTATGGTTATACAACCTTAGTTTTGCGCTATACATTAATTTATTTGTGGGCTTATTAAAATTCATAATTTCGAATCTTTGATGTCATCAGTCGGCTAATATTCTCTTAGCACAATATAACATAAGTCATCAGCTAGATTGTGAGTTTAATCTTATGGTAATTCTTGTCTAAATATTTGCCTTGTCCAAAAGTTGATACACAAACATACAAAATTGTACGTTTGGGCTCTTATTTATTTATTTATTTGGTACATCAATATTTTTACATTAAGAGAAGGGGAGTTCGGCTATGCCACACAATGGGTAGCCTAATTTGATATCGAATTCGCCATCAACGAGATTCGAACTTAAGACCTCTCATTTCCAAGTAAAAATGAATATCAGCAGACTATAATATTGAATGGTGGGCCTTTATTAAGACCTTAAATATTTTTTTCACCTTAAAGATTTGAATCTTGATGTGGCAAACTTATTTTATACATGAAGATCTATACACACTTCTAAAAATATATGATTCCTTTCAAACGAAGGAAGATGGTATACGTATAGTATAATCCCAAGCAATATATTTGTGATAATCCCAAGTGGTTTTTGGCTAAAATGATTTATGAAAATGAAATAACAACTTACTTTAGTCCTTGGCAATGAAAATCAATAGAAGTAATCTCTGAGTTTGTCCATCGTAAATCATTTTAGTCATTTCACGAAAAATTAGTCAATATCCTCGTTAACTGAAAGAGTTGGTTTGACAAACAAACCCTTAAAAAGGTGGTCACGTGATCGTTTATACCACAATTTGACGAGGATATTAACAGATTTTTCACGGACCGGTTAAAATCATTTATGGTGGACAAACTCAAAGACCACTCCTATTGATTTTCATTGTTTAGGTAAATTAAGGAGTTATGTAAATCTCAGTGACTATTTTTATTAAAAAGAATCATCCGCCGCCTTGTAGTTGGAGTCATTATCAAGTATGAACTGAGGGTGGTTTTGAATGGAAACAAAATTTCTTGAAAAGATGGAATTTGTTAACTTGGGCCAGAAGGGCATGACACATTGAACAGGGCCAGACTCATCGCTCATTACCAAAATTATAAAGCCTGCAAACTAGTAACTAAAATTGGCCCAAACCTTGTCCTCTTTAGCCTTTACTATCCAAGTGACTAGAAAGGCCGAACTTTCGTAACTGTTTTTGTCTAGGTCCATTATCTTCAACCGGCTATAAGTACACCATGCAAGCCATCCATTTTCCACAAGCAAAAGCGCAAGCTCAAACGCAAGCTAGCTATCAAGCTTTTCACTACTAGGAAAAATGATGAAGGGCATTGTGATCTCAAAGTTGGTTCTGCTAGCCATGGCTCACCTAATGGTGAAGCAAGGAGAGGCCGTCGTCTCTTGTGGCCAGGTGGACTCGAACTTAGCGCCTTGCGTTTCCTACCTGACCAAACGGGGTAATCTTGACTCGGCTTACTGCACAGGGGTGCAGAACATCAAGAACCTCGCCCAAACCACAGCTGATAAGCAGGCCGCTTGTGAATGTTGTAAGGCAGCGGCAAACTGCTTCCCCAGTGTTGACGAAGTTACAGCTTCTACTCTCCCAGGCAAGTGTGGGATTGTGATGATTATCCCCATCTCAAAGACCACCAACTGCCAGCGGCGAGTGTCTTATTTTCTTACCCTAATTAACTTATATATCTCGCTTACACACACACACACACACACACACATATATATATATATATAGATATAAACTTGCTAACATGTCGCTTTTTTTTCTTGGACCAGCATCAGCCAAGATGGAGGTGATCAAGGGCAGGAAATAAAGCAAGAGAAAGCTTTGAGTGTTATATGATCATTCCTTGTATTAATAAACATCTCTGTATTATTTCCTGTTGAAATAACGATTATTTATGCATGATTTGAGAGACCTAGTTAAATAAATTCATTTCTGAGATATTTATAAAGATGTTCGTGTTGTTTATCCTCTTTAATTCAATACGTGTGCGCTGATTAGGCCGCGTGAAATTCGGTATAGATTTGCCTGCTACAGAAGCAAAGTACTGATGGTGTTGATCAAGAACTTGTTAAAACCAAGTAATGATCATGCACAGATTAAAAATTGAGGCTCATGACAATCTTTTATTCTGTAATCGGATAAACAAAGTTCCAAACGAACATATAATAGTATTCAAGCTATGAAGAGGGAACACAAGCTCAGTAGCAAAAGCTGCTACTTCATGAGCAACCCTATTGAATTTCATAACATATTTAAAAGAGATAAACTGGCTGAAAGAGGCAGCTAATGGCACACATGGATCCCTTGGAGTTTGAATACAACTATCAATTTAATCAATCCCATGCAGTTTGTAAGTCACTAACTCTACATCATTTTCATTGCAGACTACTTTCGTTTATGCCAATATACTATTGTAGCTCCGTAAGTTGAACACTGAAACGTGCAACCTTCAAGTGTCTGACCTTTCGGTCTTGAAACGAAACAGTGACTAGGACATGGAGTAAAAGAAAATTCATGTAACTTGTACCGACTCCATAGTGCATTTTCCAGTTGCACACTTGCATTTCTCATTCCTGAATTATGTATTGTAAATACTTCAACCACTTTGAACCCTTTGTCTAACAGATCTTTTATTTTAACCATAGCGGTTATCTCAAAGAAGGATGGAGTTTCTGTTTGAGGATCATTATCAAAATCAAATTCAGAGAACTCTGCAGAGAGATTGCAAACTGAAGAAAAACACACAGCAAAAAGAGGCAGGAAATGTAAAGGGTGGTAACCAGAATTTCATTGCAAAGGAACAAATTTATAAGCCATTCAAGAGACTCGGACACATTAATTAACAAAACGATGTCATAACAAACACACAAAATATAAAAATATGTTGTCTTGTTGAACAAAGCATGAAAACACAAAATTGTGGAAAAGTAAACTTACATTAATTTGAATGAATAAGCAGTTTACATCTAAGCCAAAATACATAAACATCTCAAACGAATTATACATCATTACTCCTGAGCATCATCTTAACTTTCCAATAATTTCAAGGTCTCTGCTGCCACCATGGTGGTGGGCTAATCTGAATGATGGAGTAATCAAGCACCTTACTCCTACAAACAGGGCACTGCATCTCAGAAGTGAAGAAGTACAACCACTTGTTCAAACAATCCCCACAAAACAAATGACCACATTGAGTCACCACCGGCTCTCTAGCCATCTTCACACACAGCTTGCAGTCGAAATACTTTGCAGGTCTCGGGGGAGACAATGGCTGAACCGGACTACTCACAGAATAGAATGAAGCTTTGTCATCATAAGTCTTATTATATTCAAGTTCACTTTCATGTGAAGTAGAAAAACCAATTAGGTTTTCTATATTGATTAAACGTAATAGGTTTACAACACACACTTATATACATGAGTGCATGCTAAACTAGGTAAGAATAACCTAACTTACAAGAATAGAAACTAAATATTACAATGATACTTTCCTATACAGCTGCTATATAATCAAATCTTCATTCTTGATTCTTGCAATCTTTAACACTCCCCCTCAAGTTGGAGTGTATGTTGATTACACTCAACTTGCTAAGAAGACTTTCAAACTGGGAGGTACTCAGTGCCTTGGTGAATAAATCTGCCAATTGTTGTAGAGTTCGTACATGAGCAGTTTGGACAACTCCTTCTTGTATCTTTTCTCGAACCAAATGACAATCAATTTCGATGTGTTTTGTCCTTTCATGGAACACGGGGTTGGATGCAATATGAAGTGCAGCTTGGTTATCACAAAACAACATAACTGGTTGTGAGTGCTTGACACATAAATTACTAAGCACATACTTCAACCAAGTTATCTCGCAACATGTAGATGCCATGGCTCTATATTCTGCCTCCGCTGTTGATCTCGATACTGTGGTTTGTTTCTTTGTTTTCCAAGATATGAGTGAATCTCCAAGCATGATGCAATATCCCGAAACTGACCTTCTTGTGTCTTTGCACTTTGCCGAATCTGCGTCGCAATATGCTTTCAACTGAAGTGAGCTTGTTGAGTGAAGCATGATGCCTTGCCCTGGTGACCCTTTTATGTACCTCAAAACTTGGTGCGCTGCATCTAAATGCGGCAGTCTAGGCTTGTCCATGAATTGACTTAAAATGTGGACAGAGTAAACAAGATCTGGACGTGTTATTGTCAAATAAATTAGACGTCCAACAAGCCTTCTGTATGCAGATGGGTCTTCCAGTAACTCTCCATCTGTTTGTGTGAGTGTCAAGTTTTGATCCATGGGAAACCGTGCCGGCCTCGCTCCAAGAAAACCAGTGTCCTCCAATATATCTAAGGCATACTTCCGTTATGATAATGAGATACCTTGAGATGACCTTGCAACTTCGATGCCCAGAAAATATTTCAATTTTCCTAGGTCTTTGAGTTTGAATTTGTTAGCCAAGAACTCCTTTGTCTTCTCAATAAATGGTAAATCGTTACCTGCCAATATCACATCATCCACATACACTAGAATAATAGTAAGGCTGGTACCTCTGGATCGGAAGAACAAAGAATAATCCGCATTGGACTGGCGATAACCTGCGGCCTTGAGTGCAGAAGAAAGCTTAAGGAACCACTGTCTCGAAGCCTGTTTAAGCCCATAGAGAGACTTCTGAAGTTTGCATACTCGTGTCTCCCCCTTTCGTCCATATCCAGGTGGAAGTCGCATGTAAACATCTTCAAGTAAATCGCCATGGAGGAAAGCATTATTGACGTCAAGTTGATACAAATGCCAACCTTTGGCAGCAGCAACAGCAAGTAATAATCGAACCGTGACTAACTTAGCAACAGGAGCAAATGTCTCGGTGTAATCGAGGCCTTCGACCTGTGTATACCCTTTGGCAACCAAACGTGCTTTGTAGCGTTCCACTGAGCCATTGGGATTGAGTTTGACTTTGTAGACCCATTTGCAGCCAATGGGTTTCTTCCCAGGTGGAAGAGGTTGGAGGGTCCAAGTGTGGTTGGCTTCAAGAGCAGTAACTTCATCGCGCATGTCTTGGCACCATTTAGGATCCTGGATAGCCTGCAGGTAAGTGTGGGGCTCTTTGACAAGGGAAAGGGATGTGGTGAAGGCACAATGAGTGGGGGACATGCGATCATAAGTTAAAGAGTGAGAAAGAGGGTGAGAAGTACTACCTGTATGTGAGCCAACGATAGAGACCGATGATTGGTGAGGACGAGAAGGCAGCGAGACACCAACATGAAATTGTTGAAGGTAAGAAGGTGGTCGAGTGATGCGAGAAGACGAACGTTGGGGTGGTAGGTTGGGTGGGATGTCAGCTGGAGAAGGAATGGGGTTTGGAGGTGGAGGTATGGTAGCAGGTGTGGGTACAAGAGGGTCGGGAATGTTGTCGCTGGGAGAAGAAGTGTCGTTGACGAGGGGAGGGGGATGTGTGGGACTGGGTGGATCAAAAGAGAGATCATCCATGGGAGAGAGATAGGGTAAGGTTGGTGGAGGGTTGGTATCAGAGTGTAGTGCGGAAGAATGAGTAGAGGGAAAGGTATGTTCACGAAAAACTACATCACGAGAGACAAAAATTTGATGTGTGTTAAGATCATAGACTTTGTACCCTTTCTTGCCATAGGGGTAACCAAGAAATATGCATGGGGTAGACCTTGCATCAAATTTGGACGGATGAGATGGGTGCGTGGATGCAAAGCATAAACAGCCAAAAACTTTCAAATGGTAGTATTTAGGTGGTTTATGGAACAAAAGGTCGTGAGGTGTTTTACCATTCAAGACGATGGTGGGCGTACGATTGATGAGATAAGCTGCAGTGAGTATGGCTTCTCCCCAGAAATTGGTAAGTAAGTTGGCTTGAATAAGTAAGGCCCGGGCAGCGTTGAGGAGGTGACGATGTTTACGTTCAGCCACTCCATTTTGTTGTGGAGTGGCAACACAAGTGGTTTGATGGATAATACCCTTGGTTGAGTAGAAGGCAGCAAGAGTAAATTCGGGACCATTGTCACTCCTAATGATCTTGACTTTGTGAGAAAACTGGTTTTCAACGAGATTGATAAAACTTGTCAAATAATGTCGTGTGTCAGATTTGTGTTTCATTAAGTAAATCCAAGTGGAACAAGTGTAGTCATCAACAATTGTGAGGAAATAATGTGCTCCAGTGAGTGAAGCAACACGAACCCCCCCCCCCCCCAAAATATCCATATGTAATAGTTCAAAAGGCTTACTAGTTGAAATTGAACTTAATGAAAACTGAGATCTTGTTTGTTTGGCTAGAGGACACACAAGACAATTATTCGAAACAAAAGAACCAATAATATTTTTAGTAAGTGAAGTATGATGAAGGGCTTTGTCAGAGAGATGCCCTAGGCGTTGATGCCAGAGTTGGGATGAAGCTTTCGTAACAGCATGACAAGTGGACAAGGTGGGTCTCCCGTTGGTGGCATCCAAGAAATATAAGCCTTCTCGCTCAGTCCCCGTCCCAATCATCTTCCCCAAACGAAGGTCCTGAATCACACAAAAGTAACTTAGAAAAATGGTGATGCACGAGGACTGATAGGCAAGTTTACTGATAGAGATGAGGTTGAGTTGGAACGTGGGGACACAAAGGACATCATGTAAGATAAAATCTGGGGAAAACTGCATGGTTCCTATATGCGTCACAGTAGCATAAGAACCATCTGGTAGTTTTACGGTTTTATTCTTAACAGGCACAAAAGAGGTCAGCAAAGTGTGTGAGGAAATTATGTGGTCTGTGGCACCGCTATCCAAGATCCATGATGACTTCTGATCATGAGAAGTAAAAGAAAAAGCTTTACTTGAGAGATCATTGAGAGAGGAAACTTTACCAACGTTGTTTGCCTTGGCTTGATTGCCATTGAGCATGGTCAAGATCTGCTTGCATTGGTCAGGTGTAAAAGGGAAAGAATTTCCCAAATCTTGCATTTCAAGGTTGCTTGAAACGTTATTTCCTCTCGGTCGCTGCTTAGAATGACTTCTTTGTTGCTCCGGATCTGTTCTTTTAAGCTTTCGACAATAATCTATCGTATGACCCTTCCATCCACAATAATCACACTTTAAATGGGCACGACAATCTGCAGAGGTGTGATTATCTTTGTTGCAACGAGTACATTTCATATCAGCACCCTTCTTGCTAGAATCTGGTCCTCTTACAGCAAAGGCAGCAGCTTCCTGAACTGGCGTTTTGCCTGTGGTGGTGTTGTGCTGCTTCTCATGTCGTAGTACAAGGGAGTATACTTTGTTGACGGGAGGAAGTGGATCCATCAACAGAATTTGATCCTTGACTGCACTGAATGTTTCATTGAGTCCTATAAGAAATTTAATTGCCTTTTGATTTTGCTGGAATGCCAACATATGTTGCAAAGTGTTGTAGTCGCAATCGGGTAGGCTAATCGCAGCATCTCTCTCGTCCCACAACGCCTTGAGTTTGGTGAAGTAGGAACTTACGGTTATAGCTCATTGGACACAATCATGAATTGAACTTTCAATATGGTATAACTGCATATTGTTTGTTTGAGAAAACCGTTCTTTCAAGTCTTCCCAAACTTGGTATGCAAGATCATAATAAATGACGCTTGATTGAAGTTCTGGTGATATTGAATTTACCAACCATGTTTTAACCAGGCTGTTACATCGATCCCACTGATGCAAGTCTGCTGCAGCAACCTTTTGTTCTGGTTTCTTGAAGGTTCCATCAACAAAACTAAGTTTGTTTTTGGCTTTCAATGCACCGATCATCGCCCTGCTCCAAGTGTTGTAGTTGTCTGGAGTGAGCGGCTGAGAAACGAGCATCATTCCCGGTTGATCGGAATGATGCAGGTAATAAGAATGATTAACGTCAAACGTGGTTCCCTCCATTGAACCAGAGGGCTTGAGTTTGTCATCGTTCTCTGCCATGATAGGCGGCTAGGGTTTGTTACTTTCTTTGGTCCCAAGATTAGGGCTCTGATACCATGTAGAAAAACCAATTAGGTTTTCTATATTGATTAAACGTAATAGGTTTACAACGCACACTTATATACATGAGTGCATGCTAAACTAGGTAAGAATAACCTAACTTACAAGAACAGAAACTAAATATTACAATGATACTTTCCTATACAGCTGCTATATAATCAAATCTTCATTCTTGATTCTTGCAATCTTTAACATGTGAAGAAGATGAATCGCAGATTGAGTCGACCAAAGCAGAGGCATCATCAGCATTACAACGACTACGGCAAGGCTTGACTTGAGAACCATAAAAGTAATCATATTCTTGTTCTGGTTCTGGAAAGTAAGGTTCTCCATAATCTTCTTCTCCTGGTTCTGGATAAATAACTTCGTGGTATTCAGGTTTACAGTCATCATCCCCTAAATCATCATCAAAATGACAGAATTCATCATGATCGCCATCAAGTTGAGAGCTTTCGCAATCGTGATCGTGACAGCTTTTGTCCTGCTCATATCCTTGCTGTGGTTCTGGGAGATATGAACCAGCATCATCATCAAGTTCACAGCTCTCTGGCTCGCAAGTTACATAACCTGAGTGATCAGGAGAACAAGCACAATCAACACTTTGTGGATTGTATGGCTCATACTCAAAGGGGTCATCGTAATGCTTAATTTCAGAACCAGAAGAAGAAGAAAAGTGTTGAGATTCTTCTTGTGGGAGGTTTCTGAAGCGGAATCGCTTAAATTTCTTAGAACCACGCATATGAGGATTGCTGGGTTTAAAGGCACACTTGACTTTCGGTGGTATTATGCTTTTGTGGTTGGAATTGGAAGCCATTGATTCAAACAACGCGGAGAATTAATGCAACGAAATCGAAGAAGAACGAATGACACACAGAATGCAGAGAACGCAAAGCAATTGAAGAAGGAGAAGACGATGCGAAATAGAGGTCGAATCAAGAGAAGGAAGAAGAAACCGGAAACTGAGAGAATGGAATTTTGAGGGTTTCTATATCACATATATATAGTATTAGGGTTTCACGGCTGAATTCTTAATTCTACTAGGACTAGGAGACGTGGTCCGCAAGCTTTCTCCTTTTCGGTTTTTATTTCTATTTCTATTTATAAAAAAAATGTAAAAAAAAAATGAAAGAAAAATAGAAATTGAATTTTGAATTTGAGAAATAAAAGTATACCGTTGCAACTAATTGGCATTGCTGCTGCCATCGACTTTCCACTTTAAATCTTGCGCGGCCAAACCCTAATTTTTCCAAATTAAATCCCAAATAAAACGGGGAAGAATTCGCTGTTGGCAGTGTGGGCAACTTGGAAGAATTTGGTTTGCACCAAAAGCCGAACCGGTTGAATAAATTCTATGGGCCAATGACCCAAATTACGCTCCCAAATCCCAAAAAAAAAAATTTAACATGTCCAAATTTGCAACTCTATTTTTTCCCTCCCATTTCGATTGCGGATTAATAAACAAGCAATTAGAGTAATCACAATATGTATTCTTCCCCTTTTGATCCAAGAATTGTCCTATTAATACTTAAGTTTGTATACTTCTACTTTCGATTATCATTGTGGTTACCTCAAATAAATTCCAGGGCTCTTATTACATTTGAAGTCCTGCTATGCATGATATTGAGACATTCCGGGATCCAACACAGGTTCACAACTTCGTGTGGTATAGACGTATAACTAAGCCAAGTGGAAACAACGGTTTAACGTTTGCTCAAGTCCCTTACTTTGTTGATTTTTCGGTAGCAAACTGGATACTTGAAACGCAAGTATATACTATTTACAGTTCACACACCTCTTCTTTACCATATGTAAATTTTACGACACGTTTCCTCTAACTCTTTGCTGGTTGGTAATGGATGGCTCTATGTTAATGGAGTTGCAAAGAAGGAAGATTTGGTCACAGAATCGCCCACTTATGTATTGAATTTAACTGAGAGCACCGGACCAACTATTTTTCAAGTTTAGTATTTTTCCATTTTTTTTGTTAGTATTCTCCATTCAATTCAACTTCTACAACGAACTTGACCCTATCAAAAATAAATTTCTCACATTATTCGTCTCACATACATAATTTCCCATGTCTTGTATGATAAGGGAACCCCTTTCCATCAAAAACATCATTGGAAGATGATATGTAACATGGTTACCATAGACCTCCACTCAGTTGAGTCGATGCTCGAAGCTGGGGTACAGGAGGCAAGTTAAAACTTCATTAATTTGAATGAAGAATCAGTTAACAAATATTAAGCCAGAATACGTAATCTCTGAAATGATTAATACATCATTAATCAGTATATGAATGAAAATATGATGACGGAGTGCTAAAGATAGTATGCTGTCCTCTTGAACAATGCATGAAAACACAAAATTGTGGAATTGTAAACTTTCATTAATTCGAATGAAATTAGTTTAAGATACATAAACATCTCAAATGAACAATACATCATTAATCATAAACATCTTTTTAATTTCTCAAAATTTTAAGGTCTCTGTATGCAAAGTTTGGGAGGATGATTTGCGCAAGGAAGGTGTTTGATGAAATGACGCACACGAGTCGAGTGTCGTGGACAGCTCTTATTTGTGGGTATGCAAGGTCTGGAGACGTGGGTAATGCAAGAAGGCTTTTTGATCAAATGCCTGACAAGGACTCAGCTGCATTTAACGCGATGATTGATGGTTATGTCAAACTGGGAGATATGGGCTCGGCTCGCAGTTTGTTTAATGAGATGGCGGATAGGAATGTGGTGTCTTGGACCAGTATGATTTCTGGTTACTCCCATCACGGTGACATACATTCCGCTAGATCACTCGTTAATGCCATGCCTAAGAAGAATCTTTTTTCTTGGAATGCGATGATTGGAGGTTATAGTCAAAACAACCAACCCCATGAAGCCTTGAAGTTATTTCAGGAAATGCAGTCAACTACATCGCTCGAATTGGATGGTGCAACTGTTGTGAGCATTCTTCCAGCTATTGCACATTTGGGAGCCTTGGATTTAGTGTTGTTGGGTTGACAAGGTCGTATGGAGGAAGAAGCTTGATAGGATAACTAATGTTGGCACTGCGCTTGTTGATATGTACGCAAAATGTGGTGAAATTAGAAAGGCGAAGAGACTTTTTGACGAGATGCCTGAAAAAGAAACAGCTTCCTGGAATGCTCTGATAAATGGGTGTGCAGTCAATGGCCATGGCGAGGAGGCACTGGAGATATTTTTGGATATGCAGAAAGAGATTTTTATGCCAAATAATATTACGTTTACTGTGGTCTGGTAGAGGAAGGGAAAAGGTGGTTTAAAGCAATGGAGGGCTTCGGGCTCATCCCACAGATTGAGCATTATGGTTGCATGGTAGATCTGTTGGGAAGGGCGGGATGCTTGGAAGAAGTTGAGAAATTGATCGAAGCCATGCCTTATGCTAATGGAATAATTTTGAGTTCTTATCTTTTTGCATGCGGCCATTATGGGGATGTCACAAGAGCGAACGAAGTTTTGAAGAAGGTGGCCAAGCTGGAGCCAGGGAATGATGGAAACTATGTAATGCTTAGAAATTTGTATGCCAGAAGGAGAAGGTGGAGTGATGCGGAGGAAATTAAGAGGTTGATGAGGAAGAATCAAGCAAATAAGGAGATTGGTCGTTTATCAAGTTATACAGGAAAGCATACAATGGCGAGCAAAGACACCTCCATTTTAGCCGCGACTTCCATAACTTTTTTGTAAACTCATTCACCAAACAGCTCGCTTATTGAGCAAGAAAGAAGGAATATTTAGGCAACTATAAGATAGGGAACAACTTCAGTTGCCTGTCTTAAGGTAGCAATTGTCCAAACTTCCAAGCTAAGAAGCAGATTTCGAATGAGGATGAAAATTGGAAAGCCTAAGATCAGATGCCTTGCTTGCACCTACTAAACTGGACATTCACTAAGCCCTCAAACCGCTCGGTCTTCTCTCTCTCTCTCTCTCTCTCTCTCTCTCTCAATACATATATACACACACACATTGTTTTGGACGTGCTGGTACCGGGATTCTAAAGAATGGGGCTGTCTATGAGTTTCATGGGATTGGGAGGAGGTTGGTTCTTTTTCTTTTTCATGTTATAGAGTCTGCATTCGGAGTTTTTAGTTTCGTGTTTGTTTTCATTTCTCAAATTCTTTTTGCAGTAGTTTTTTCTTTCTTTTGTTGATGATACTATGTTGAATAATTTTATACAATTCTTCTAATGATCTTGAGCTGTTTATAGGGCTGCCATCCGGCCAGATGCTAAACATTTTAATGGCAACGCTGTACGATCAGTTCATCAAGAAAGATATCCAAAATTTTGAGGAATTCCAGTTCGCCATACTCGATATCTTCAAGTAAGCTTATTATACAAGTACAGCGAGAAGTAAAATACGTGATTTTGAATAATAAGATACAAGACTGAACTCAAATCACCTAAACACTATTACTTCAAAAGCCCTGTTAACTGTTGTCAGCATTAGCAACCAAAATTAGCCTTTTTTTCACAACTAAACCAGCAACCATTTTAGTCACTCATAATGGTTTCCAGTTTTTACATGATCATACTTGAGAAAAATGAAAACTTCTCTGTTTTACCCTAAAGCATATTGTTATAAACATAGCATCTAATACTTTGCCATTAGATTTCCTAAATCTTTACGAAGTGTCTTTTTCTTTTTAATTAGCCTTAATCATATTCTTGCATAAATATTATGACCCAAATTTCATTAGATTTCTTAAATTTTGGACAAAGAATATCAAGCTATAAATATGCCTGTTCTTTTTACAATTACGAGTTTCTTGTATGTGTTTCTGCATCGAATGTACCATCACACAAAGCATCTAATACTTTGCCCTTGATACAATCTTACCCAGCACTTTTAATTCTTCTCTGCCCGGTAAACACTACGAAGTGCCGTTGCGCAAGGAAATCGAGGTCAGTTCAAATTAACAGTGCGTCTTCACTTGCCAAGCTTCTCTTCACTAACACACTAACTATTAGCAGGATATGTTCGTAAGTTGGAAAAATGCCAAAGTGCAAGACAGGAGGGGCATCTTCATCCAATTCATGAAGGATAATGTAAGGCTAAGCAAGGTCGATAACGCTACCGTGATAACAGGAGTTGTAACGCCGCCAGTAGCCATGGCTGCTAAAAGAGCAGGGGAGAGAGTGCCCCAGCTGAAAATGATCAAGGCCATTCCTGACGTCTTTTTCGTGCCATCAGCGACAGTGTTGGCTCTCATTTCTGTTAAGATTTCCAGAAGAATTTTCACTGCAAAAAAAGCATCTTTGACACACTCCGAACCTGATATCCAGATGAAGACCGAAAACATTGGCGAAGCCAGGGCACCGCAAGGAGGTGCGCCCGCACCATTGGTCATCGGAAATTCCCATGAGCAGCGAGAAATACGCCCCTCTAACCTGCACAGAAGACCTTCGGTCACCGGAAATTCCCATGGGGAGCAAGAAATACGCCCCTCCAATCCGAACAGAAGGTGGTGTTTGACGAAATGCCAAAATGAAGACTGCATCTACTGCGCACGACCTTGTAGCTTTGAATCATGAATGTTTCACCCTGCAATTTCTTTCTAACTTTGGATAATATATATGTGTGGTTTAACTACTTATGCCATTTCATTTACTTTTACCATTTACAGTCTAAGAATTATTGAAGTATGAATATATATAGAGTATCTTAACAAATAAGTTGTAACGATTTGAGTGCTTTTGGTTTTGACGTATTCGTGTTGAAGTTGTTGAGAATGTTTATTCAGGATTGGAGTTCAAAAAGCTTATCGAGAGACGATCGTCTTTGTGATGTTTACTTTTGTGCTTATCCTTTGTCTTCTTTTCTAAGGCACAATAGCATATCAATGTCAATGTGATAAGTAACTTCCCATAAAGAAGCTCAATTTACATCATTATTCAACTAAAAACATTCCAATTTAGTACGAGTACATTGAGATATATTCTACCATGAACAAGCTATGTGTATAAATTTTTACGCTTAAGTACTACAATCACTTCAAGCTCACAATAAGCGCATTACACTCGTCTAATGCAAACTAGTACAGGCTTGCACTAAATGGATCCATTCTGAGTGTAAGTGCATAAGTGTGAACATACACGTGAAGCTCATTCCGACTACAGAATAAGTACTAACACAAATGAATGCATGGCATGATAACACAATATTTCATATAAACACTTTCGGAAATCATATATCATATATAGGTTGGAAACAAAAGCCAACTCATTGATATAATTCGTAACTGCCTTGCCCTGCTTGACCTTTGAAATCCTTGAGATTAGTCTCCTATATTAGAAACCACTCTATTGATCATTATACTACTCAAAACTCATAATCACTAAGGAAAAGGCTCTATGTTTCCTTTGTTTGCTCGTGTCAGGTGTTAAAAGTGCTTGAAAAAAAAAAACTCACATGCCGCCATGCGCCGGTGGTCAGTCGTCATCGCCGGTGGTGCAGTTGCCGTTGGATTTTCTTTTTTTTTTATTCCACCCTTTCGTTTTGTACATGATCGTTAATGAAGGCTAAATTTTTGTTATTTATTATGTACCTTCCCTTTCCTTTGGCAAAATTAGAATCCCCTGAAACTTTTTAATAATTTTTAGATCAAACATTTGTTTATTTTTAAGATTTGATTAAGACACTTAAATGAACAACCACGTCAGCATTTGTTGTTTATTTAAATTACATATTTTTTAACCTAAAATTCTAATTATCGGTTTACAAATATGTCCTTTTAAGAGGTTTTTTTTGGGTAAATCTCAGTTTACTACCCTAAAGTTTCGTGATTTTCAACGTGTAGTACATGAAGTTTTTTCGTCCCAGAGTCATACCTAAAGTGTTAATTTTGAGACAATCTCATACATATGTTAGTCTAGCTATTAAGTCTTCCATTAATTGATGATGTGGCACCCATGTGGACAACAACTGGGCGTCACATGTCATTGAGGGATCCACATGAAAATTAAAAATTAAAAAAAAAATCTCACCCAAATTTAAAATATTTAAATAATTAATTATATAAAGGTATTAAAAAAATAAAAAAAAAAAAAAAAAACCCCTTCAACCTGACACCACCCTTCCCCTTCCCTGATACCCACCCTACCACCAAGCCTTTTCTCCTTCCCCAAAAACCCCGCTCCTTCCCTTCCCCAAAAACCCCAAAATTCCCCCCCTCCCTTTGCATTGGGGGCTTCACAGAGTGATGGGTCCGATTGGGGGCGGAGGGCAAGTGATTTGGCTGAGACTACGAGTGCGACCAGAATCAGCGAGCTTAATCAGAGAAATGGGGTTTTCGGGCTCTTGAAGTTAGTTATATTTTGGGTTCTCCCTAGCTTGGTGAACATGGAGGTTCGAATGGCGGAGGAGGTGAAGAAGAATCGCTATGAGGAACGACGGAGGCGAGAGAACCACGACACCATGGCCATGGCGATCTAGGAGGTACAGAGATGGAGGGGTGTCGGGCTGGATTTTTGGGGCTGTGAGGAACGGCGGAAGGGAATAGGCTGGATTTTTGGGGAATGAGAAAAGGCTTGGTGGTAGGGGTGGGTATCAGGGAAGGGGAAGGGTGTCGGTGGGTGAGGGGTGGAGGGGTGGAGGGGGTGGAAAGGGTAGAAGGGATGGAGAGGTGTTGGGTTGAAGGGGTTCTGGGGTTTTTTTTTTAATACTTTTATTTAATTAATTATTTTAATATTTTAAATTTAGGTGAGAATTTTTTTTTTTTTTTTTGCATTTTTAATTTCCACGTGGACCCCTTAATGACACATGGTGCCCAGTCATTGTCCACATGGGCGCCACATCATCAATTAACGGAAGACTTAACAGCCAGACTAACATATGTATGAGACTGTCCCAAAATTAACACTTTAGGTATGACTTTGGGACAAAAAAAAACTTCTTGTAATAAATGTTGAAAAGCACGAAACTTGAGGATAGTAAACTAAATTTACCCCTTTTTTTAATGTGCCTCTTTTTTAGGGGAATATTTTCTGCTTGTTGATAATGTTTGGAAATTAATCTTCACTTTTGAAATTTATGGTCTCCCATTTTTGAGACTCGAATGGAATTTTTCATTTTAATTAGTGGTTGTTTTTACAAATTTATCTTGTTCCCGTTTGACAATAAGAGAGGATCTTGTGTTTGCTTGACTTCACATCGGTGTTATTGGAGCTTGATTTAAAGAGTGCAATTAATATGAATAATGCACATGGAGAATGTTTTTCTGCAGCAAGCTGTATTTTGGAAGAGATTGGTTTCGAAGTTTTAATTCTGCTTGGCAGCAATTAGATAGCAACCAAGCAACTCATCAGGTTGTGAAGAAAAGGAATTGTGACTTTCTTTCGTGGATTGAGGATCCTCCAGTATGGCTGGTACATTTTCTTGATACATATGTGGTTTTTCCTAAATGATTGTTTGAGAATGGAGTGCGAATTTGGTTCGTGTGCTACAAAAAACACAAACAATATTTGGTACGTTCTCAGATTTATTTTTCCCTGCAATTTTTTCGTTGATTGTCTCCGATCTGTGCTTTAACTTTTCAAAGCATATGCCATCAATTTCAAAATTCTATTCCCCATCGTTCCCATCCTCCTCCTCTTTGGCTTCCCTCAAACCCATCAGATTTCAGATCAATAGCTACTTACCTTGAATGCATTTTGATGCGATAATCTCGGGATGTTCGTAGAGCTTTGGTGCAGATGTTCACACCACCACCTCTCATGGATCAGGAAGTGCATTTTGTCCCAGTTCGGGTGTTCACATCGACCCAGGCCTTAGCAAGCACTGAGGGCAGAAGAGATGAAATCAGAAGATGGCTCAGCATACAGGCTAGAAAATATCTCACAGAGAAGGAGAGAGACTCTTACAGTGGGAGAGAAAAACATACTTCACCTGTTATTAACTAATGCTCATATGCTCTTCTCCAACCTCTCATATTTCAAAAATATTATTCGTCAAAAATAAATTCTAACCAAATTATTATGAGTGACTCTGAGAGAGGGATCCTTGAGGTTTTCTATTTTAGTGCATGAGGAAGCATGGTTGGTTAGAGTTGATTTTTCTAACCTCCCATCAGTATTTCTACGCAATAAAGTTTGAAATCCCCATATTTCCTCTCTAAAAATAAAAAATAAAAAATAAAAGTCTATGCAATCAGATAGACTCAATAGTTGGGATTTAAATTTTCACTTTTTAATTTCAGTTTTTATTTTTATGAATATAAGCAATTCGTGATTTGTTTAATTACTTTTTGAAATCAAAACATAAAAAATTAACTAATCTGTTCAAACTGGGCTTATTAAATGAGCTTCTAGGTAATATTGAGGGAGGTTATGTTAAAAATACGTATAAAATCCGTGAATTTTACATATATTAACAAAAATATTTAAGAATAACGTGTAGTGTACTAAACATAGAAGTACATATATATGTTATGGGACCCTCATTTTCGTATCGCCGTAGAAGGCAAATGAAGCAATGAAGACCGGATCTCCAATTAAAGAATGGAGGAATCAAGACTCGGACCTCGGGGTCTAAGCTGTTAGATCAACATGGTTATAATGACCTATACGATTTGGACCGGATCGTCTAAAGGTACCATCAAAATAATCAATCTAATAGGCACCAAAACAGTAGACAAGGGCCACCATTGTAGAGACCTACTAGGCCCTCAAGGAACGTAACTCCTAATTCTACTTTGATTAGAAGAAAATCCTGAGAATTCCTATTATTATGAGAATTAGTGTGTGCTCCAAGTAATCATTAGCCTAATGGAAAGGGAATATCTTCTTAGATTTCCTATTAGGATTCTCCCGGCTTTAATGCGGATTTTTATCCTCATAAGAACTCTCATTGAACCCTATAAATACGCCCTTTAGGGTTTAAGGTAAATGTATCACATTCTACACTCTATTCTACTACTTGACACTATAAACACTTTCGTAACTTGATAGTCACAGGGTCCTTAGTCAGTACCTCCCTGGTGCCTAGGTTCTTTTATGATCTCTTCTTCTTGTCTTGTAGGTGGCCGATGATTGTTTGTATACTAAATGATGGTGTGCGAATTTGATTCCAAAATACGTGAATAGTATGTATACCGTATTTTGGAGTCTTTAAAATGTATGATTTAGCTAATCATTAAGCCATGTAAGAAATGAGAAAATATTTTAAAGAAACTACGTGAGTATATATATAATAAAGAGATGTGTAAATATATATTCTACACCAAATAGGCAACGACACTAATTATACAATAGAATTGCGCGGTTGCTGCCGATCGACGCGTAGCAGTACAAGGCTTACTGAAAAAAATAGAGCGCGCACGTACATAACGAAAACACGAGCAAGAAATTAGAATTATATATATACGACTTCGAATTAAATAAAAAAGTTTTTCGGTTATACAACCTTAGTTTTGCGTTATATATATATATAATCTATTTGTGGGCTTATTAAAATACATTATTTCGAATCTTTGATGTCATCAGTCGGCTAATATTCCCTTAGCACAATATAACATAAATCATCGGCTAGATTGTGAGTTTAATCATATGGTAATTCTTGTCTAAATATTTGCCTTGTTCAAAAGTTGTACACAAACATACAAAATTGTACGTTTGGTCACTTTTTTCTTTTTTTTGTTTTTTTTAGTACATTAATATTTTTTCATTAAGGAAAGGGGAAGTTCGGCTAAGTCACACATTGGGCAACCTAATTTGGTATCAAATTCACCATCCACGAGATTCGAACCTAAAACCTATCACTTTCAAGTGAACAGGAATACCACCAGACTGTTTTGCTGAATGAACAACCCTTATTAAAGACCTTAAATATTTTTTCGCCTTAATGATTTGAATCTTGATGTGGCAAACTTATTTTATACATGAAGATCTATACACACTTCTAAAAAGATATGATTCCCTTCAAACGAAGGAACTTGATATATGTATAATCCCAAGCAATATATTTGTGATAATTCCAAGTGGCTTTTGGCTAAAATGATTTCTGAAAATGGAATAACAACTTACTTTAGTCTCTGACAATGAAAATCAATAGAAGTGGTCCTTGAGTTTGCCCATCGTAAATTATTTTAGTCATTTCATGAAAAATCGGTCAATATCCTCGTTAACTGAAAGAGTTAGTTTGACAAACATACCCTTAAAAATGTGGTCATGTGGTTGTTCACGTGACAATTTAACGAGAATATTGATAGAGTTTTCATAGACCGACCAAAATAATTTACGGTGGACAAACTTAATGACCACTTCTATTGATTTTCATTGTTCAAGAAAATTGATGAGTTATGCAAATCTCAATGACCATTTTTATTAAAAAAGAAAAATCATCCGCCGGCTTCTAGTTGGAGTCATTATCAAGTATGCTGCCACCAAGACACCAACCAACTTTGAGATACTATAATTCAGGCCAAGGAAATGACCTGTGCTGTGTCATTGCCCGGTGTCATTTCCCGGAGCCTGGTCTCCATCCACTTGGATCTCGATAAAAACCTTGTCAGGACTTTCAACCCAGTTCAAGGGAAAAAGAGAGTCTCGTACCTCTAAATTAAATAGAAATACAATCCTCAAAACGCAAATAAGAAATTATATCAGGAGATTCTTCAAACCATGAAGCTTGAGTATCCAAAGTTAATCCCAATCTCACGAGCCGATGTGCAATCTTTTTCGTCTCACGTCGACCAAACATAGCCTTCCAATTCTGAAAAGACTGCAACATTTGCCTGGCGTCAAGCAAAACATTACCAAACATACCACTGCATAGCGCTACCTTGTCACTCTGCAAAGCATTAATAACCATCATTGCATCCCGCTGCACTTCTAGTTGTGTCACTCCCAGATTACGCGCAAATAGAACTGCTGCCCGAGCAGCCATGATTTCAGCCAAAATTGCGGAGCTAACTCCTCTGAAATGCAAAGCAGTGGCTGCAACAAAATCCCCCTTCTCATCTCGCACCACGACACCAACACCCCCTCTTTCGCCTATTTCATCCCACGCCCCATCAAAGTTACATTGAACCCATCCCACACCAGGTTTCTCCCATTTATGAGGGGTTGTCCGACTGCTGCCCTGCTTCGAATCATGGCATTTCCTAAATTCCTGCAACCACGCTTGTGATTTGCAAACAATTTGCACCTGATTCAATGCCCTTCCATTCCAAAAAAAGAGTTGCGTTCTTTCCAGATACTCCATATTAGAATCAAAGCTAGATCAAAACTTTGACTGTAAGTAACCCTGCCACCTCCACCAACCACATACGGAAACCACCATGGAATTGTCGGTCCGTTCGCAAGCATAGAGGCCATTTGAAATCACTGTTTTCGAAATATATAAAAAAAATAAATGATATATATGAGTCACTGACAAATGGATGAATCAATTAATTAAACCCAAGAAATTAGTAACTTAATTATTTAGTAAACAAATATTGTGACATTTAATGCATGTGGGAAACCTTAATCAATAATGAAGTTTCGTGGAAATGATAACAGTACTGTTAAGAAAGTTACAAATCTGAGCATGCCTCATTGCCCACATATAAACACACACAACACAAGGCCTAAACCACAACAACACTACTCCATCCTTCAACCTCCAAATGCCTAATCAAAACCAGCTCGAAAACCCTAATGAGTAAAAATGTATCAAGATATTTGCTTCGATTTTGATTTTGCTCTTTTGGAAAACGACTACAACAACCTTCATAAAGCACCATAGATGTTGCAATAATAAAAACGAACCAAAGGAAGCTGGTGGGAGAACTTATAAGAAAAAAAGTCAGCGAAGGCAACAAAGTTGTCAAAGATAAGTTCATTGAAGGTGGTGGTTTGAACACTTGAACTAGAACAAAATGCACTTCCGATCCATGAGAGATGGTTGTGTGAACATTTGCACCGAAGCTCCACTCACATCCCGAGATTATCGCATCAAAACACGTTCAAAGTAATTGGCTAAGGATCAGAAATCTGGTGGGTTTAAGGACAGCCAAAGAGGTGGACGAGAAAGATGGGGAATATAAAATGGAATTGATGGCATAAAAATTGAAAGCTAAAGCACATATCGGAGACAATCAATGGAAAAATTGTAGGGAAAACTAAATCTGAGAGCTACCGACCTAGGCCTTAGCAGGGACCGACGGTAGAATAGATGAAATTGAATGACGGCTCAGCATACAAGTTAGAAAATCTCTCACAATGAGAGAGAAAAACTCTCATAGTGGGAGAGAGACTCTCACAATGGAAGGGAAAGATGTACTTCACCCGTTGTTAACTAATGCTCATATGCTCTTCTCCAACCTCTCTCATATTTCAAAATTATTATTCTTCGATTATAAGTGAGAGATCTTAGATTTGATTTTCATCGAAGATAAATTCTAACCAAATTATTGTGGCTGACTCATACTAAGAAAGAGAGATAGAGAAATCCTAGAGATTTTCTATTTTAGTGCATGAGGGAACATGGTTGGTTAGAGTTGATTTTTCTAACTTATCCCCAAGTATTTATAAGCAATAAAGTTTGAAATCCCCATCATGTTTCCTCTCTACAAATAAAAAAAGATAAAAGTCTACGCAATCAGATATACTCAATAGTTGGGATTTGAATTTCCACCTTTTGATTTCAGTATTTATAAAAGCTGAAAACTTTAACTATATTTTTCTGTGGATCCAACAATACTCTTTATATAAGCAATTCGTGATTTGCTTAATTATATTTTTGAACTCAAAACATAAAAAAATTAACTAATTTGGTTCAAACTGGGCCTATTAAATGAGCTTCCAGGTAATATTAAGGAAGAATATGTTAAAAATACGTATAGAATCGAGATATTTATATATATATATTAACAAAAATATTTAAAAATGACGTGTGTTAGATATAAGAAGTACATATGTATGTTGTCGGACCCTGATTTTTGTACCACCGTACCAAGGCAAATGAAGCAGTGAAGACTGGATCTCCAATTAAAGAATGGAGGATCCAGGGAAGTGGATTGATTCGAATCAAAACTCCGACCTCAGGGTCTAAAATGTTAGATCAGCATGGTCATAATGACCTATATATATGATCTGGACCGGATCGTATAAAGGTACTATCAAAATAAGTCAATCTAATAGGCAGTAGAACTGTAGACATGGGCCGCCATTGTAGAGACCTACTAGGCTCTCAAGGCACGTAACTCCTAATCCTACTTTGATTAGGAGAAAATCTTGGGAATTCCTATTATTATGGGAATTAGTATGTGTTCCAAGTAATCATTAGCCTAATGGAAAAGGAAATATCTTTCTAGGTTTCCCAATTAGGATTCTCCCGACTTTAATACATATTTCTATCCTCATAAGAACTCTAATTGAATACTATAAATATGCCCCTTTTAGGGTTTGAGGTAAAATGTATGACATTCTACACTTTATTCTACTACTTGTTCTACTACTTGACACTGTAAATGCTGTCATAACTTGATCGTCAAAGTGTCCTTGGTCGGTACCTCCCTAGTGCCTAAGGTCTTTTATGATCTCTTCTTCTTGTCTTATAGGTGGCCGACGATTGTACATATACTAAATGGTGGTGTGCGAATTTGATTTCAATATATGTGAATAGTATATGTACTGTATTTTGGAGTTTTAAAAATGTATGATTTAGCTAATCATTAAGACATGCAAAAAATGAGAAAATATTTTTAAAAAACTACGTAAGTATATATATAATAATTATGCATAATATATATTCTACACGAAATTATTGGCTATGATACTATTTATACAATAGAGTATCTGCATGCCTGGTTGCTGCCGACCCATGTGTAGCGGTACAAGGCTTACTAATAAAAAAATAAAAAAAAATAGAGCAAGCACGTACATAACAAAAACATGGGCAAGAAATTAGAATTATATACATACGATTTCAATTTAAATAACAAGTTTTATGGTTAGACAACCTTAGTTTTGCGTTACATATTAATCTATTTGTGGGCTTATTAAAATATATAATTTCGAATCTTTGATGTCATCGGTCAGCTAATATTCTCTTAGCACAATATAACATAAATCATCGTTGGGGGTTTTGAATACAACGATCAATTTAATCGATCCCACGCAGTTTGTAAGTAACTAAATCTACATCATTTTTATTGGAGACTAATTTAGCTTATGCCAATATACTATTGTAGCTCCATAGGTTGAACACTGAAATGTGCAACCGGGCAACCTTCAAGTGTCTGACCTTTCGGTCATAAAATGAAACGGTGACTACGACATGGAGTAAAAAAAAAATTCAAGTAACTTGTACCGACTCCATAATATGTTTTCCGATTGCACACTTGCATATCTCATTCCTGAATCATACCTCAACCATTTTGGGCCATTTGTCTAATAAATTTTTTATTTTAACCGTATTCCAGTAGACCCTCTTGTACTTTTACTAACTGCAAAAGTAGGGATAAAAACACTTAAAAGTACTTACAAGAGTACAAGGTTATCGTAGTATAGCAACTCAAGTAAGGTCGTTTTCCACAGGGATTGAATGAATAATTTATGTAAATACTAAATCTTAATTAATTATTTGAAAACAAAGATTGGAAAATGTTGATTTTGAATTTAAAAATAATAAAAACGAATTTAATTAAAAACAATTAAAGAAATTAACTAGAGAACAATATAAAGAAAATCAATTTGTAAAAGTCTAGGGTTCCGTCGTCCCCTTAACAATCCTATGCAATTTTACCAATTACTTATGAATTTCTACATACATGCTTTGAAGATTAGGTTTTCCTAATACATATTTTCCTCGTGATGTTCAAGCGAAAACGTATATCTAACATGCAATCCGTTTGTGATGTTCAGATCAAATATAAACATGCAAGACTCATTAAGCTTTGTCAAAACTCTTTGAAAAACCATGCAACCCTTAAGAGCATGATGTTTGCCTTAAGTGAACTCACAATTACTAATCACAAGAAGTCCTCCTCAATTTCAGGGTGATGTTGTCACATCCCGGCTCGGGGCGGATCACTTCCCAGGCCCTGCTCCACCACCGTAGCACGATATTGTCCGCTTTGGGCTTACCATTCCCTCACTGTTTTGTTTTTGGGAACTCACGAGCAATTTCCCAGTGGGTCACCCATCATGGGATTGCTCTAGCCCCCTTCTCGCTTAACATCGGAGTTCCTACGGAATCCGAAGCCAGTGAGCTCCCAAAAGGCCTCGTGCTAGGTAGAGATGGGAATATACATATAAAGATCACTCCCCTGGGCGATGTGGGATGTCACAATCCACCCCCCTTAGGGGCCCGACGTCCTCGTTGGCACACCACGGTCAGGGTTAGGCTCTGATACCAATTTGTCACATCCCAGCCCAGGGCATATCACTTCCCGGGCCCGCTCCACCACCGTAGCACGATATTGTCCGCTTTGGGCTTACCATTCCCTCACGGTTTTGTTTTTGGGAACTCACGAGCAACTTCTCAGTGGGTCACCCATCATGGGATTGCTCAAGCCCTCTTCTCGCTTAACTTCGGAGTTCCTACGGAACCCGAAGCCAGTGAGCTCCCAAAAGGCCTCGTGCTAGATAGATATGGAAATATACATATAAGGATCACTCCCCTGGGTGATATGGGATGTCACAATCCACCCCCCTTAGGGGCTCGACGTCCTCGTCGGCACACCACGGCTAGGGTTAGGCTCTGATACCAAATTGTCACATCCCGGCCCGGGACGGATCACTTCCCGAGCCCGCTCCACCACCGTAGCATGATATTGTCCGCTTTGGGCTTACCATTCCCTCACGGTTTTGTTTTTGGGAACTCACGAGCAGCTTCCCAGTGGGTCACCCATCATGGGATTGCTCTCGCGCGCTACTCGCTTAACTTCGGAGTTCCCATGGAACCCGAAGCCAATGAGCTCCCAAAAGGCCTCGTGCTAGGTAGATATGGGAATATACATATAAGGATCACTCCCCTGGGTGATGTGGGATGTCACAGATGTTCCAACAGAAATTGCATCAAATTACTTGTCTAAAAACCCTAATGGTTGCGAATCATTAAGACAATTAGATAGTTTAATCGTGGTGATTAATAATTCAAAGCAAGCATGCATCCATTCATAAGCAAATTAATAAAATCACATATTCATGCTAAGGCTCAAGGCTTCGCCCTAGCAAAAGAACTAGTTACAAACAATCATAGTAAAATATTATTAAGAACAAGAATAGAAAACACCTGAAAAATAAACTTGAATTGTCAAAGGCTTATGCGTGCATTTCCACCTCTCCTTCCTTTCTAACCCTAATGGCTAAAAAGTCTTATTTATATTACTACAAAATAAAACCCTAAAAAGTCTTAGAATAAAACTAGTAAATATAATAAAATAATAAAACAGAAAACTAAAGGTTTCCCATTTAAACTGAAATTCAGACTTCTCAAAAAATCAGATTTTTGACCGACCAAATCAACTCCGATTTTGTTCAAAAATGTCTCTTTTGAAAGCTGGAGACGTCCCTACAAATCCTCAGAAGGAATATTTCTCAAAATATGACATCTTGACCTCCAAAATACCCAAAACATCCAGAAACGTCAATCTGGGAAAGCTATGCGCTGGGCCTTTATTTCATCGCCACAGTCAAACGACTTGGTAGAAAAATCTGAAACTTTGATATAATCATCTTAAAAGAATCACGAACATCCTCCAATTTGAAACAATCCAAAATTCATCCATTTGATCACTTTTTAATCCAGAGGAAGTCGCATGTCCTACATTGAAAATATATAACAAAGTATCAAAATTCTACCAAAATAACCAATAAACTATAACTAAGAATAGGGTAAAATATATGGTATAATATGGATTCATCACCCCCTATATTTTTATTTTAACAATGCACATGTCTAACACAAAATTTCCAGAGTGAGTAAGCGATTATCTCAAAGAAGGATGAAGTTTCTGTTTGAGGGACATTATCAAAATCAAATTCAGAGAACTCTGCAGAGAGATTGAAAACTGAAGAAACACACACAACAAAAAGAGGCGGGAAGTGTAAAGGGTGGTAACCATAATTTCATTGCAAGGGAACTAATTTAATAAGCCATTCAAGAGACGAACGCATATTAACTAACAGAACGATTTCATAACAAACAAACAAAATATACGACAAAATATAAAATTATGTTGTCTTGTTGAAGTTAAAGAAAGCATGAAAACACAAAATTGTGGAAAAGGAAAACTTTCATTAATTTGAATGAATAAGCAGTTTACATCTAAGCCAAAATACATGAACATCTCAAATGAATTATACATCATTACTCCTAAACCTCATCTTAAATTTCCAATAATTTCAAGGCCTCTGTTGCCACCGCAGTGGCGGGCTAATCTGAATGATGGAGTCATCAAGCACCTTGTTCCTACAAATAAGGCACTGCATCTCAGAAGTGAAGGTGAGTTAGGGCTGCGTAGTCGATGGACAACAGGTGAATATTCCTGTACTACCCCTTGTTGGTCCCGAGGGACGGAGGCGGATAGGTGAGTAACGCGTAAGAACCTGCCCTTGGGAGGGGAACAACAGCTGGAAACGGTTGCTAATACCTTGTAGGCTGAGGAGCAAAAGGAGGAATCTGCCCGAGGAGGGGCTCACGTCTGATTAGCTAGTTGGTGAGGCAATAGCTTACCAAGGCAAGTACAACCACTTGTTCAAACAATCCCCACAAAACAAATGACCACATTGAGTCACCACCGGCTCTCTAGCCATCTTCACACACAGCTTGCAGTCGAAATACTCTGCAGGTCTCGGGTGGCTGATCCGGACTACTCACAGAGCAGAATAAAGCTTTGTCATCATAAGTCTTATGTTCAAGTTCACTTTCATGAGAAGAAGATGAATCACAGATTGAATGACCGAAGCAGAGGCATCATCAGCATTACAACGACTATGGAAAGGCTTGACTTGAGAACCATAAAAGTAATCATATTCTTGTTCTGGTTCTGGAAAGTAAGGTTCTCCGTAATCGTTTTCTTCTGGTTCTGGATAAATAACTTCATGGTATTCAGGTTTACAGTCATCATCCTCTAAATCATCATCAAAATGACAGAATTCCTCATGATCACTGTCAAGTTGAGAGCTTTCGCAATCATGATCGTGACAGATTTCGTCGTGCTGATATTCTGATAAGATCCAAATCTCTAACCCCTTAATCAACCTACAAGTCACAGAGGATAGAGAGGGAGAAGGAAGGAAGAGAGAGAGAGAGAGAGAGAGCAGAGCTCTTGAATTGTTTTTTGGTTTTGTATTTCTGTTTCTAAATTTCAATCCCCTACATTTGAGGGAGCTGGGCTCCTTTTATACAACCACTACACTTTTAAATGCCAGCTGGCGTATTAACAATTCCTCTTAGTAATAAAGCATAAAACCTCAGTAATAATTTGGGTCATAACATATTCTTGCTGTGGTTCTGGTCCCAAGTTACATAACCTGAACGATCAGGAGAACAAGCACAACCAACACTTTGTGGACTGTATGCCTTGTACTCAAAAGGGTCATCGTCACGCTTAATTTCAGAACAGAAGAAGAAGAAAAGTGTTGAGATTCTTCTTGTGCGAGGTTTCTGAAGCGGAAACGCTTAATTTTCTTGGAACCACGCATCCGACGATTGGTGGGTTTAAAGGCACACTTGACTTTCGGTGGTATTATGCTTTTGTGGTTGGAACTGGAAGCCATTGATTCAAACAATGCAGAGACTTAATGCAACGAAATCGAAGAAGAACGAAGAACGTGACACCCAGTATGCAGAGAACGCAAAGCAATTGAAGAAAGAGAAGACTAAGCGAAAAAGAGGTCGATTCAAGAGAAGGAAGAAGAAAATGGAAACTGAGAGCATGGAATTTTGACGGCTGAATTCCTAATTCTCCTTTTCGGTTTTTACTTCTATTCTATTTATTAGAAAGAATATAAATTGAATTTTGAATTTTGAATTTGAGAAATAAAATGGGGAAGAAATCGCTGTCGGTAATGTGCCGACTTGGGAGAATTTGGTTTGCACCAAAGCCCTAACAGGTTCAATAAAGTTTATGGGCCAATGACCCAAATTACCCTCCCAAATCACAAAGAATTTCCTAAACATGTCCAAAATTGCGACTATTTTTTTCCTCCAATTGCGATTGCAAATTAATAAGCAAGCCATTAGAGTAATCACAATCTATCTTCTTACCCTTTTGATCCAATAATTGTCCATATTTCTAGTTTATTGTCCCGATTAATACTTACGTTTGTATACTTCTACTTTCGATTAATGTTGTCGTTACCTTAAATAAATTTCAAGCCTGCTATTGCAAGAAGTCCTGCTATGCATGATATTGTGACATTCCAATATCCAACACAGGTTTGCTCACAATTTGTATGGTATAGACATATAACTAAGCCAAGCCTTGGGGGAAACAATGGTTTAACTTTTACTCAAGTCTGTTACTTTGTTGATTTTTTGGTAGCAAACTAGATATATGAAACGAAAGTATATACTATTTACAGTTCACACACCTCGTCATTAGCACATGTTAATTTTATGACACATTTCCTCCAACTCCATGATGGTTGGTAATGGATGGCTCTATGTCAATGGAGTTGCACTAAAGGAAGATTTGATCGCACAACCGCCCACATGTATTGAATTTAACTGTGAGCACCAGACAAACTAGTTATTAGGTTTACTATTTTTCCATTTTTTGGTTAGTGTTCTCCATTCAATTCAACTTCTACTACGAACTTGAGTAGGTAGTGACCACCCACCGTAGATGCACCAAGCAAAACCGTATCCTAACTCTAGGAAGTGATTACCCATCGTGGATATACCAAGCATGATCACCCCATTGCGGATAAACCAAACAAAACCATAGGCATAGTTTAATAACGTACACAGTGATCATCCATCGTGGATATACCAAGCATGATCACCCTTAACATCTGCACAGTCCCCCATCGCAAATATCCCAAGCAGGACCATCCCTATACCATAGCTACATTGTGCAACCATATCACCACACATCTTTCCTTTCACCTACGCACTTATGATTTACAACGTGAGCACAAACATTATGAATTTCATATAACAACTAAATACCTTGTCATATAGGCATACAAGTTCTACTAAATACTTCTAATAAGGATCTAGGCTCATATTTTCATACTAGTAATCATACATAACATTCATATCATCTAGAAGTTCATTAAACATGTATATCACAGTAAGGTGCCATTTATACGTGAACCCAAATATACATCAACTGGGATAGCTCGCTAACCAAAATAGGCCCACTAGGCTCTACCGAGTCTCGAGTAATACTAACTTTAGTATTCAAGAATGATTCGGAAGAAGTTGAGAAATTGATCGCAGCCATACCTTATGATGCTAATGGAATAATTTTGAGTTCTTTTCTTTTTGCATGCGGCCATTATGGGGATGTCACAAGAGCGAACGAAGTTTTAAAGAAGGTGGCCAAACTGGATCCAGGGAATGATGGAAATTATGTAATGCTAAAAACTTTGTATGCCAGAAAGAGAAGGTGGAGTGATGCGGAGGAAATTAAGAGGTTGATGAGGAAGAATCAAGCACATAAGGAGATTGGTTGTAGTGTCATAATGGTTGATAGTAGAATCGAGGAGTTTGTGGCTGGGCACAACAGGGTACATACGCATTCAGAAGCTATACATTTAACCTTGCTGCAGTGTTTGAACCATATGATGGGGGAAGGTTCATATTGATTTTATCATTTTATAGAAACGGGGTGAATTGCTTATGACTATATCAGTACAGAGAAAAAAACATGTAAATATCACTACCAACCCGTGCCATGCCAGTTTATCATGTATACAAGGAGGTTAAGTGTTTATCAAGTAATACAGTAAAGCATACAACGGAGAGCAAAGACTTCTCCATTTTAGCAGTGACTTCCATAACTTTTTTTGTAAACTCATTCTCCAAACAGCTCGCTTATTAAGTAAGAAAGAAGGAATATTTAGGCAACTGCAAGATAGGGAACAACTTCAGATGCCTGTCCTAAGGTAGTAGTTGTCCAAACTTCTAAGCTAAGAAGCAGATTTCAAACGAGGATGGAAATTGGAAAGCCTAAGATCAGATACCTTGCTTGCACCTACTAAACTGGACATTCACTAAGCCCTCAAACCGCTCTGTCCTCTCTCTCTCTCTCTCTCAATACATATATACATACACACATTGTTTTGGACCTGTTGGTACCGGGATTCTAATGAATGGGACAGTCTATGAGTTTCATGGGATTGGGAGGAGGTTGGTGATGAAGATAACAATGATGGAGATAACAATTAAGCAAAGTTTTCAATTGTGGATACAAAGTCAAGCAAACAAGATCAAGCAAAATCATACTTTGTGATTACAAAGTCAAGGGTCTATTGTATAGGCACTCATTGTTGTATAGCCTAGCTTTTATTACATGTAGTTGGATGTAGTTCGGAGCTGCTGCCTTTATTGCATGAGACTCCAGCACTCCTATATAAGGAGTTTCTTGTACCATTTCTAAGTGAGATAGATAAACAGATTATTTCTCCAAAACAGAGTTTAATTATAAGTTTTCAAATACCATTCTCTTCATGGTATTAAGAGCCATTTGTCTAACGACAAACCTCTGACTGTAGTTGTTTTTTTTTTCCTCTTCTGCCTTACCATCTTCTCGACTTTTCTTCAGCTTCCATGGCCCCTTCTTCTCTTCTTACCGGCTCCCTTCCTAATATTTCCTATTTGGTTTCCATCAAACTTGATCGAACCAATTACATGTTGTGGCTTGCCCAATTTAATCCCTTACTGAAAAGTAATGATCTTGTTGGCTATGTTGATGGTACAAAAACATGTCCAACAAAGTTTCTTGAGGATGCTACTACTCTCAATCCCGAGTACGTGACTTGGCAGCGACAAGACCAATAATTGTTGAGTTGGATTAACTTAACTTTGACACCAAATGTGTTTTCCATTGTCTCAACTTGTGACACGTCCCGAGCTATTTGGGATACTTTGAAAACACGATTTGCTTCTTAATCTCACACCCGTGTTCTTCAACTTAAGCACTAGATGCAGCCCACTAAAAGAGGTAACCTGTCCATTACAGAGTATGTTGATAAATTAACTAACTTTGCTGATCAATTGGCTCTTATGGGAAAGCCTATTGATGATGATGATCTTATGGAGCTGATTTTAAATGGTGTTGGTCCTGCTTTCGAAAGTACCTTTACTTCAGTTAAAGCAAGAGAAAATCCTATAAGTCTTGACGATATGGTTGCTTTGCTCTTGAGCGCTGAAAGTTGTATGGAAGACTATAGCACTACTTTCAGTCCTGATCACACTACTACAGCTCTCTTTGCACCTTCTGGCTCCTCTACAAATCATGGTTGTGGAACCATAATTCACCGTGGTAATGGTCGTACGTCCTCATTCCGTCGTGGTGGTTTTCAAGGTCTTGGCTCCTTTCATGGTCGCGGTGTTGGTAATCATTTTGTTAGTCGTGGTGGTGGTTCAAATAGCGGGTTGTTTCATGGTGGATCCAGTCGTGGCTCATTTCAAAGTTGAGGAATTCTTCCTACACCTGCTGCTGCTTTTCCTCGCTCTTCCTATCTTCGTAACCATGTTGCGGTTACTCCTTCATCTTCTGGATATCGTAACATTGGTTTTTCCTTTAATGGTTGTTACTATTGTGGTGATCATCGTCATTCTACTACAAACTGTTTCAAGTCTCCTTTTTTCGAAGGCCGATATCCGTCTTCACAATCTCATGCTATGATGGCTGCCTCTCCTGTGGGCAATGAAGGGTCCTTTACATGGTATACCGACACTGGTGCATCGTCACACACCACCAATGATTTAGCTAATTTGAGCCTCTCTACAGAATACACTGGTCAAGATCAAGTCGTTGTTGGTAATGGTGCAGGTTTGTCTATAAAGCATATTGGTTCCGGTTTCGTGTCTAAATTTCCTTTAAATTCTGTGTTGCATTGTCCTTCTGCTTCCGTTAATCTACTGAGCGTTCATCAATTTTGTTGTGATAATCATTGCTATTTCATTTTCACTCCTACTGATTTTTTTGTGAAGGCTCTATCCACGGGGAAGACGGTTTTCCACGGCAAGAGTGAGAATGGATTGTATCCGTTTCGTGTGGGTTCGTCAAAGTTTCCCTTCAAGAACATGGCATTCTTTGGACAACGAACCTCTTCATTTATGTCGCATCAGTGTTTCGGCCATCCATCTCATGCAATTTTTACTAAAATTATGTCTTTTATTCCTATTAAGGATTCTAAGTTACCTAGTTTTTGCTCTACTTGCCCATTGGGCAAAAGCACTAAATTACCTTTTGCTTTGTCTCCATCTATTTTCGTTTGTCCTCTTCAATTGATCCATTGTGACGTTTGGACTTCACCAATTGCCTCTGTTAAGGGTTCCAAGTATTTTATAATATTTCTTGATGACTATTCTCGTTATACTTGGATATTTCCTATGAGATTTAAACATAAAGCTTTTTCTTATTTTCAAAAATTTTAATTGCTTGTTGAAAATCTTCTATCTATTCATACTGTCTATAAGATAAAATCTTTATAAACTAATGGTGGAGGAGTATTTATGAGTAAGGAATTTCAACAATTTTTAACTGATAATGGCATTGAGCACCGGTTAACATGCCCTCATACTCCTGAACAAAATGGTGCTGCTGAACGAAAACAATGACACATTGTTGACATGGGTCTTACTTTACTTGCCACTGCTAAAATGCCTTCTTCTTTTTGGGTGGATGCTTCCCACACCTCAATCTATTTAATTAACCGTCTTCCAGCACGCCAATTGAATTATGTTTCGCCTTATGAAAAATTGTTTAGTCGCAAGCCTTCTTATTTATGTTTTCATGTTTTCGGTTGCGCTTACTTTCCCTATTTACGACCTTATAATAAAAATAAATTGGAACTTCGTTCAAAACAATGTGTTTTCATTGGTTACTCACTTAATCATCAGGGCTATCGCTGTTATGATATGTCAAATGGACGAGTTTATTTGTCATGCCATGTGGTCTTTGATGAGGAAACTTTTCCACTCGACAACCCTGCACAATCCTCCTCAGTCCCGCCGTCATAAGCTTATTCTTCCGTGGTTATCACTCTTTCTCCCTTACCACTTCTTCCTCATGTACCTTCATCATCTCATATTTCTATTTCTCATAATCTGACATCCTCTTCTAGTGCAACACCTCTCTCCCCCTTGCAACCTTCCTCAAGTTCACCATTACCTACACATCCACATTCCTTGCCACCTCATTCTCAACCTACTCATGATAGCTCTCATAGTTTGATTTCCATTAATGAGGCCCCTCTACCTTCTTCAGCTTCTGCTCCCCATCCCATGCTTACTCGTTCTAAATCTGGCATTCGAAAACCAAACCCCAAATATGCTTTATAGACATCATTGCAGGCTCTAGATTCTGAACCAACGTCATTTTGAGAGGCAAATCAATTATCTCATTGGCGTGATGCAATGACATTGGAGTTTAAGGCCTTGAAAGATGCTGGTACATAGGAGTTGGTACTTTCCTCATTCGCTACTTATGTTCTTCCTTGCAAGTGGGTCTATCGCACAAAGCGGAAATCTGATGGTACAGTGGAGCGATATAAAGCTCATCTTGTCGCTAATCGATTTCATCAAAAAATGGGTGTTGATTACACCGAGACTTTTAGTCTGGTGGTTAAGCATGTTACCATTTGTCTGGTTCTTGCCCTTGCAGTTTCTTATAATTGGCCTATACGCCAACTTAATGTACAAAACGCGTTTTTGCACGGGAATCTCTCTGAAGAAGTTTTCATGAAACAACCTGTTTGGACCCAATTTTACACCATCGGCCCGAGTAATCGAGGCCGTTGAGTGAGCATGTTTCTTAACCATTAGATAAGTTAATTTGCTATTGTTAAGAGATAATATTATGGTTTTTAATCATAATAATTTTCTTTTAATAAATTATCTCAATTTTCTTGTACAAAATAAATGGGATGTAAATCACAACCTCAACGTAGAAGCAAGCAGAACAGTTCGAGTTAATTTGGATTTGTTAGCAGTGTACTGTGTGAATTAGAACAGCTTGGCTTGGACTCTTCATGTGGCATAGCATGGATCTGTAAGTTTTGGATAATGGTGAATAGAAAACCTAAGTAGGTTAGGTTGTTTGATGGATGTTGTCAAACGGATAGACTTTTGGATGGGTGATGGGTTTTTATTAGCTTTGAAAAGTCAGCTACTTGAAGATAGACTTTAAGTCTATGCCACAGATCAGTTTGAGTTCCAGTTATTTTCTACGAAATCATCATGGCCGCGCCAAGCAGGATCATGCATATTTGAAAGAGAATATTCCTATTATTTTTCAACTTGCAATGTGAATTATAAATACAGATGCATCTTAGGGTTACTGGTGAATTATAAATACAGATGCAATGGCAAAGGAAAAAGGGACCTCCAATTCAATACACAATTGCCCTGCGCAAAACCTCTCAAACATCTTGAGATTTTTTATTTTCTTTTTCTCGCCGACACATCTTCAGTTTGGATAAACAAGACTGTGAAGGCAATCGGCGAACACCTTCAGTTTGGATAAACAGCACTGTTGCCGTAGAATCAGCTGACCGAGGAACACCTTCAGTTTAGATAAACAGCACTGCGTCGAGGTCGACTGGTTACCTATCCAAGTCTCGGTCGAGAAGGGTTTCCGAATCCTTATTGGCAGAGGTCATCTTATTAACCTTCTCAACGAAGTAAGGTGTTACGAGTTACGACATTTGGAGCATTGAATGCCGATTGATTTTATGATTGGATACTCACAAGTGAGTTTCAGAGTTCGGCATTCTGATGGCCAAACCACATTCACCATCAAGACATACATCACCTTTGAATACTTGTGTCCGTACAGTCTGGTGTTGATTCAACGTGCTTATACTCTCACGAATATAATCACTGTGACCGAATCCGGTGCCGACGATTTGTGAACTTCGCAGAACTAGCAGCCTTGTCTTCAGGCTCGAGAATCCAAAGGCCGATATTTGTTCCTTCCTCGGCTGCCGTCGCAAGATAAAGAAGTCAGCAATGCGGTCAACGCAACATCAACAAATTTTACTCCTCGACCGAGCTCGGCCGACGAGTTGGCACGCCCCGTATTCAACCGAATGACATAGTTAGCTTATTAGTTACTCAGCCTGTGCGCCACGTAGGCTTTGTAATTTTTAGGATCAATACAACCACGTGGTTTTGAAGATCCCGAGTATCCTTATCATGTTTGTCGTTTGCGCAAGTCCTTATATGGCTTGAAACATGCCCCAAGAGCCTGGTTTCATCGTTTTTCTAAATATCTTATTGATTTAGGCTTTGTGGCATCACAAGCAGATCATTCTCTCTTCATTTTTAATAACCATAGAGTGTATTTGATTCTTCTAATCTATGTTGACGACATCCTTATCACAGGAAATCAATGCTCTTATGTTGATTCACTTATCCATGCACTTGGTCAGAGTTTTTCTATGAAAGATTTGGGACCCTTCCATTTTTTCTTGGGTCTTGAAGCAACTCGTGGAGATGATGGGTTACATCTAAAGCAAACAAAATATATTGTTGATTTGTTGAAGCGTGTAGTTATGTTGGAAGCCAAGCCTTGTGCTACTCTAGTTCAATCTAGCTCCCCACTTCGCTCTCTTGATGGTGTTCCATTGCATAATCCTACCAGCTACCGAAATGTGGTCGGCGCTTTGCAGTACTTAACAATCACCAGACCTGACATCACGTATGCAGTGAATCAGGTATGTCAGCATATGCACCAGCCCACCTTAGTTTATTAGATTGCAGTCAAGTAACTCCTTCGTTACTTAAAAGGCACAACTGAGGAAGGGCTCCAGTTTCGTCGTGGTGGTATTGATTTGGTTGGCTTCTCAGACTCGGACTATGTCGAGGATCCAGACACTAGACGCTCCACTGGTGGTTTCTGCATATATTTTGGTCCAAATTTAATTTCTTGGAGTTCCAAAAAGCAACGCACAGTTGCTCGTTCAAGTACCGAATCAGAATATCGGCAGTTGGCCATCACGGCAACTGAACTTGTTTGGCTCCAACAACTACTGCAGGAGCTTTGCATCAGTATTTCGACTCCTTTGATTTGGTGTGATAACACAAGCTCCATTGCATTGGCGTCTAATCCCGTGTTCCATGCTAGAACAAAACATGTTGCTGTGGATTATCATTTTGTGCGTGAGCTTGTAGTGGCAAGGTCATTGAATGTCCGTCATGTGTCTACTAAATTTCAGATTGCAGATATCTTCACCAAGGGCTTGTCTGCTGATCGTTTTCATTTCTTAAAGTCCAAGCTCGTTCGTCGTCCGTTCATGAGCTTGCGGGGGGATGATGAAGATAAGAATGATGGAGATAACAATTAAGCAAAGTTTTCAATTGTGGATACAAAGTCAAGCAAACAAGATCAAGCAAAATCATACTTTGTGATTACAAAATCAAGGGTCTATTGTATAGGCACTCATTGTTGTATAGCCTAGCATTTATTACATGTAGTTGGATGTAGTTGGGAGCTGCTGCCTTTATTGCATGAGACTCCAGCACTCCTATAGAAGGAGTTTCTTGTACCATTTGTAAGTGAAATAGATAAACAGATTATTTCTCCAAAACAGAGTTTAATTATAAGTTTTCAAATACCATTCTCTTCAGTTGGTTCATTTTCTTTTTCATGTTATATAGTTTGCATCCGGAGTTTTTAGTTTCGTGTTTGTCCTCTTACAAACTTTGTTTTCATTTCTCAAATTCTTTTTCAATAGTTTTTTACTTTCTTTTGTTGATGATACTATGTTGAATAATTTTATGCCACTCTTCTAATGATCTTGAGCTGTTTATAGGGCTGTGATCCAGCCAGATGATAAACTTTTTAATTGGAAAGGTGTACCAGCAGTTCGTCGACAAAGATATCCGAAATTTTGACGATTTCCAGTTCGCCATTCTCGATATTTTCAAGTAAGCTTATTATACAAGTTAGCGAGAAGTAAAATACGTGATTTTGAATAATAATATACAAGATTGAACTCAAGTCACCTAAACACTATTACTTCAAAAGCCCTGTTAACTGTAGTCAGCATTAGCAACCAAAATTGGCCATTTTTTCACAACTAAACCAGCAACCATTTTAATCACTCATAATGGTTTCCAGTTTTTACATGATCATACTTGAGAAAAATGAAAACATCGCCATGGCGGAAAGAACACTCTTCTTTTAAACAGCCTAAAGCATATTGTTATAAACATAGAACTAATCTCTAATATGTGTCTTTTTCTTTCTAATTAGCTTAAGTCATATTCTTGCATTTTATTATGGGATGAGGATCCATCCGGATCCAAATGGTGGGGATCCTAGGGATCCTCACATCCTAGCCGTTCATCGTATATCGTACGGTCAGAAATCATTTGAATTTAATTATTTAAATTAAACACAAATAGTACTTGATGAAAACTGACCGCAAGATATATGATGAACGGTTAGGATGTGAGGATCCCTAGATTGTGAGTTCCTCATATGGTAATTCTTGTCTAAATATTTACCTTGTCCAAAAGTTGATACACAAACATACAAAATTGTATGCTTGGGTCTTTATTATTATTATTATTATTTTTTTTTTTAGTACATCGATATTTTTATACTAAGAGCAGTTCCACCGGGGAACTGATAAGCCAGCACCCAGGCTATCCACTCCAGCCTAGCATTTTGACCGGCACCCAACCCAAGCCAGGCAAGAGACCGGCCTAAAATCGACAGACCCACATGCCTGGCCATCTGACGTCAGCCGGGCCATCAACCTCTCGCACGATCAACATGTCGCAGAGAGATCTTGGTGCAGAGCTCCTCAAGGCTGAGGTTGAAGAAGGCCAATTTGCAGGTGGAGCAAAGGGTGATGGGGATGGGGGTTTGGGGGCCTTCGACGCCCTCCTTGAGGCTGAGGTTTAGAGAGAGAGAGAGATCCCTTCCACTGTGTTCTTCCCATATCCCTTCATCTTGCTAATGGGTTTCTTTCTTCTGCACATTGGAGGGGAGTGGTGAGGGAGCTTCTGGGCAGAGACAGGGGAGGGGAGCGGTGGGGAAGTTTCATATCCCTTCATTTTGTTAAATTATTATTTTATAATAAAAATTAATAATATTTTAATAAAATTGACTAGGTTATTTGGTTTTAGGGGTGGAGATGCTTTAGTCTATTACTGTACACTTGAGGCTATTACTGTTTACTTGACTGGATAAATGAGCGGGGTGCTGGCATAAAGTCTTTAGGGGTGGAGTTGCTCTAAGGGGAGGGTAAGTTTGGCTAAGCCAACGCAATGAGCAGCTTAATTTGGTATCGAATTCGTCATCCTTAAGATTCAAACCTAAGGCCATCTCCAACCGAAGGAGGGCCAGAGCCCTCTGGTCCTCCAAGAAATTAATATTTTAATGAACAATGAATGACCATATTTCTTACCATCTCCAACCGAAAGCCAAAGGGCCATATGGCTCGTTTTAGCCATATCACAAAAAATAATCTCCAACCGAGGGCCATAGGCCATAATTTATTACTTAAATTTATAAACTACACCAACTTAAATTTAAAAACTACAACAATTTATATTTAAAAACTACACCTTATATTTAAAAACTACAACAACTTAAATTTATAGGAAAAAAATGAGAATTTTTTAATTTTTTTTTTTTTAAATTGGCCGAAAAAAAAAATTCAAATTCAAATCCAACAACTAGTTGATGTCAGCTAGCCAGTTGATTTGAATTTTTTGTTTTTTACTATAAATGGACGGATATTGGGCTATAATTCACACACCTTTGAATTCAATCTCTTTCAATTTAGTTTCTTTCGATTCAAGTTTACAATGAATTCCAACTGGGGGTCCTAATCCAATTCCGAATTGGAAGAAAAATGGGCGCATATGGGATGAGAAGATGATGGGTCTGATGAAGAAGATGAAGCATGGCGCAACACACAATATGTGGCTTTATTGCGTCAGCCAACTGAGGAACAACCTCAATGGTGTGGCTTTATTACTGGTCGTTTTTGCAAACCACGAAACAAAGCGATGACCCATACCAATCTAATGAACAACTACTTCAACCCCAACTCGGTGTACACAGAAGATGATTTCAGACGTCACTTCTGGACGAGGCATCACATCTTCGAGTGTTTACTTCATGATGTCCAGCAGATCAATGCATACTTTCAACAAAAGCTAGACTGAGCAGGCCGTCCTGGTTTCTCACCTCATCAGAAGGTTACTGTTGCACTATGAATGATGGCCTATGACTCCCCAACTGATTCAATGGATGAAATCCATGGTATGTCTGAGTCTACATGCCTTGATACTCTTGCTAAATTATGTGACACAATTGTTTAACTTTACAAAGAGGAGTACCTCCGCGAGCCAAATCAAAAAAATCTGGATCGGCTCATTCGCAAAGCTGAAAACCATGGGTTTTCGGGCATGATAGGGTCATTAAACTGCATGCATTGGAATTGGAAGAACTGTCCCACCGGATGGCAAAGAGGCTTTAGCGGAAGGTCGAAAAAGCCAATTGTTGTGTTAGAGGCGGTTGCCCCGTATAACACATGGATTTGACATGCTTTCTTTGGAGTCCTTAGATCCTAAAATGACATTATAGTTATTGGGCGTTTACCCCTCTTCAATAACCGGACGGAAGGTAAATCGCCTCAACTTGACTACTACATCAACGGTCGTCAGTATAATATGGGGTATTACTTAGCAGATGGCATCTACCCACAATGGGTGATACTTGTCCAAGCAATTCCAAACCCTGCAAATGATGCTGAAAAGTGTTTTACCGTACACCAAGAGGCATATCGAAAAGATGTTAAGAGAGCTTTCAGTATTCTACAAGCACGGTGGAAAATCATCAAGGAACCGGCAAGATGGTGGAGTCGAGAAAATTTGGACTCCATCATGATGTCTTGCATCATATTACACAACATGATTGTGGAGGATGAGCGAAATGGGTATATTGATGGAAAGTCTGATGACGACCAAGATGATCCAAATAGGTCAAGAAGGGCTCATGCAAAAATATATGATGGGCCTAATTTGCCTTTCAATCCAAGAGCTGGTAGTATCTTTTTAAATGAGTACATGAGGTGCTATAGGATGATACATTCCCCTGCCACAAACAAGTACCTACAACAAAATCTTGTTGCACATCGTTAGGCCAAAAGAAGCATGGAGTAGGCGTTTAAGTTTTATGTTGTTAAATGTTTTGAAAAATGTTGTTTAAGTTTCATGTTGTTAAATGCTTTTTTTATGTTGTTTAATATTATTTAATGTTACTTAATCTTGTTTAATGTTGTTTCATGTTACTTAGCTCATTATCTTCAAACGGCAATAAGTACACCATGCAAGCCATCCCTTTTCCACAAGCAAAAGCGCAAAAGCACATGGTCAAACACACAAGCTAGCTATCAAGCTTTTCACTACTAGGAAAAATGATGAAGGGCATTGTGATCAGTGGTGGAGTGAGATCTTGCCCCTCCCCTCCAGTTCAGCAACTCTAACTATACTTATAAAAATATAAGTGCGACCAATTGGTATCAAACTGTAAGGGCAAAGATACTCAAAGCTATGGGCAGGCACTTGGAAATGAAAATCGAAACCGAAACACAAACCAAATCAGACCACACTGAACAGTTCGATTTTGCGCTTTTGAAACAATTGCAGTTTTGAAACCAAACGCAATGTAGTGAAATGGTTTGGTTTCAATTTTGGCTTTTGAAAACTGTACCAAAACTAACCACCCCTCAAATTAAATGAGTTTTAATTGATTGTTTGTTATAGTCCATACATTCAGTATGAACTGAACCACACTAGCACGTCATCCCTTTCTACCCCTAGCATACAAAATGTTTAATTATATCAATACTAAGGTTCTAAAAGATGTTAGGAGCTGGTCGGGCGGTGGGCTAGGGCCTAGCGCCTAGGCGGATTTAAGTAAATCTACTATATTTCATGTAAATAAGTGTCTGTTTATACTTAAAATATATATAATTTCATCATAAACTACAAAACAGAATGACATATATATTATGAAGTATTGGAACATAATGAAAATATGGGGAACAAACATATAATGTTTGTTCATTTAAGTATTCAACAAGTCTCTTACAATGTATTGAAAAAAATAAAATGCAAAATGAAAGTTATCTGTCTAAGTGAGTCGCAACCTAGGTAGGTGACTAGGTAGGTCTAGGCGGGCTAGGCGGGTGCCTTAGTAAGTTTAGGCACCCTTCTTAATTTTCAAATGCCTAGGCATTAATCGGGAAGGTTGCCAGCCGCCTAGCTCCAAGGCGGGGTCTAGGTGGTAGTAGGGGGATTTTTAGAACAATGATGAATACATTAGCTTTGTGTAGAAACTAGAAAGCTGATTGGTTTATTGAGAGAGAGAGAGAGAGTCAACAATCACTTTCACTTTTCTCTCTACAAACCTTGGTGAACTTTGAGATCCCTCACATCGAAGTTGGGGAAGGGGGCAAACTACCATACATTCTTGTTAAAAATAAAAATTAAAAAAATAAAAAATAAAAAAAGAATGTTAGGTCATTGCCACTTTTAAGGTCTTCTCTTTTCTTATAACAACTTCTTGTAATTTGAAAACATATATGTTGTTCTTTGTATAATCTTCTTGCAGTTTGCTGCAAGTTTGGTGCAGTTTTGCTGCAGGTTCATTAATTAACGTATTGTATGGAAAATGAGATCATCTTATACGTAGATAGGTGTAAATTTTAAACTATACATTTTTTCTCAAAAATCAAACCTAAACTGTTTGAAACCACACGGAACCGAACCAAATGGTTTGGTTTCATTTCGGTTTTGGCTTCAAAACTGCACCACACCGAACTGCAAAATTTCGGTTTCACTTAAAACTGTACCGAACCAAACCGTGCCCACCCCATGAATGGAGATGAGTGTGTTCATGGTGAAAGTGGTCCGGCCATCGATACGCCAAACTTTAAATGTCACTTGGGAATACCTGATCCTAGAACACTCCACTTTGCCAAGAAAGCTAATGAAGTGACATCGTTCAACGAAAGAATAAAAAAAACTCTTAGCTGACAGAGACTTGGGATAAATAATTAGTCGAAAATGTGAACTTGATGTTTAACCAAACGGCCAAACCACTTTCACCATAAAGACACTCATCTCTTTGAGTATCTTTGCCCCTATAGTTTGCTACAAATTCGTTGCACTTATATTTTAAAAAATATAGTTGGAATTGCTGAACGTGGTGTTGAAGTTTCAATTTCACAGCAAAATGCATAACCTTGTCTTCAGGTTTAGAATACAAAGTGTTCCTTCACTGAGGTCCCTTATTCAAGAGTTGGGAGTGCATTCCATTACATTACCATACTCAAAATTATTCACCCAGCCAAGCTCGGTAGCGAATTGGTATGCCCGCATCAGCAATCAATTACTAAAGTACATAATTAGCTCATTTAGTTAATCGATCTGTGCAACACATAAACTTTGTAATTTTTAGACTCAAAATAGTGCAATCGATCAACACCGACCGTTAAGCTTGCTTCCCCCTAATGCATTATTAGCTTGGAGATTCGGAGGTTTCTCCTAGTAATGGTATTAACTGTTTCATGGAAAGAAAAGGTTCAAAATAATAACATGGTTTTGCAACCATATCCGATTTAATATCAATGGTTAGGATTGGATGATCAAAGCAAGACACCAAATGCAATAGCACCGGAGAGTTTTGTGGCCAGAATAACCTTTACCAGCTTTTATAGAAAAGTTTGGACAGAGGAATCTTGGATAGGTTGAGTGATACGATTTTGTTTGTTTGTTTAGATTGATTAAAATTGGAAAAGGAATAAGTGACGTTGGCCTGTCTTCCAAGTCCCAAGCAACGACTTTGTTTACAAGTATTTTCTTTTTAATCAATCGAAAGGATTCGATCTGATTGATAAAGAAAAGAAAGATACTGAACGTGCTAAACTAAGGCTTGTGACTGACTTGAACGCGCGTTAGACATTTTCTGTAGATCTCTATTTAAATTTATATAATATTATCTGTATGTAAAAAACAATTATTTTTATTTTATCTTCCAATAGTTTCCAATGTAATAATATAAATTTAGTAAATGTGCAATTTTCAAATTTAAAAAAAAAAAAACTTTGGAATTATTTCAGCTACTATAATAATTATAGCGCCCGTTATACCTAACGAAATAATTAGCTAGTATTAGTGCTTTGGTCGTTCATTTCCCCAATTTATAATTAACAAGTGGTAGTTTTTGTTCTTTAGCTTGGGAAAAAACACAAATGATGATGAATATTATTCATTTTAGAACCCAATAGATCAAAAGTCACCCAATCAGAAAATTATAACGCTTTCTTATTTTCTTATTTACATTATATATATATTTTTAATTAAAGTATTGATTGACGTACTTATTTTCTATTATTGACACATACATAATTTATGTGACAACCAATCCCTAACTTCACGATTTTATTAATTTTTAAATGAGTGAATTGACGAAAATGCCCATAGAGGCGAGATTGTTGACTTTCGTTGACCATCATTTTGTGACGTGTGTAGGCTATTATTTTATTTTATTCTCGAAGTGCTTTATGGTACGAACGCATAGACATAAGCGGAACTAAATTTGGGGGTACGACGAATATTTTACAAATTTCAGAGCAAAATGGGCGTTTTGGTAAATTCACGTTACGGGAGATAATTTTCTATATTTGTGTTGAAGCTGTTGAACTTTAAACCTTATGACCCTTGGGCCGGGCTTTCAAGGCCAGGCCCTTTGACCCAAAACCCATTAGACCCAAGCCTTTGGGCCTTAGAACCCAGCCAAGTGGCAAAGCCCAGGCCCACCGAACCCAAGCCCAAACCTATTCGACCCAAGCCCAAGAACCCAGGCCCAAATCCTGTCCAACCCGTCCCAAAATATTTATTTTTGGGATATAATTTCCGTGATAGGCCAAAATAAACTCTTGTTTATTTACTACCATTACTCACAATTCTTTATCTAAATTTATTAGTCACTCACAAAATCCATAACCAAAATTTGGTTACCAAAACATAAGATTTAATTTTTCAATTAAACACCAAATTTCTTTTCATCAATTCAATTTCCCAACAAAAGATTAATCTCAATTATTTAAGGTTGCATCTAACCCTTGTTAGACTGCTTATGTACCCTTGAATGGAATTAAGCCTTTCGTAGTTCACCATTCATTTTTATTCCATTTCCCAAATCCTTCTAGTGACTACCATCTACGAAACTAGGTTCAAATAAATGAATCACACCAAATGAAAATCATTCATGGATTTAGAAGATCAAAATGAGCTTAAAAAGATAGCTTTGGCCCTTTGGCCACACGCCGCCGCAGGTGGTGGTTTCCGACGAACGAAAACCACCAAATTCCGACCAACTCTAAAAATTACCAAATTTTACAGGCAAGTAGAGTTCATTGAGAGGAACAACTTTCATACCTGGGCCGAAGTCCAATTCGGCCAGAAAATACCTCAAATTGCCCTCGAACCACCAGAAACCCTTAAATTTGGGTGTTCTTGATTCGACTCCAAAACCATTATGACGCCCCAACTAATGCATGGGTTTTGTCCCAGACCTCAAGGGGAGTCCAAAGGTGGTGGCAATTGAAGGGAATCGCTTCGGAATTCACCGGAAAAATGAGAAACCCGCCTGTACAACCATGGGTTTATGGCTTTGATTCGTAAAATTGGATAAGAAATTTAAGAATCTAACACTACAAAGATGTTGGGCTCGTCAAGAGCTTTCCATAGACACCGGAATCACTTCCAACGGACATCGGACGGGATAGGACCGGGTCAAGGAACCGGGTCGGGTCAGCAGAGTAAGGGGATCCGGTTCTCTCTCATCCTCCTCCCTCATTTCCCCTCCTTTCTTTCCCCCTTGATTCGTCTGTGTCCCTCCCTTTTTTGTCGTTTCTTTTCCATCACAGTCGTCCATATCCTTCCTTTCTTTTCTTTTCTTCTCATCTCAGCCACACACGTGATAGAATCTCAGTGCTCCAGAAATCTGGAGCCTTCTAAATGAGGCCTAAATTTCAAATATGTCCCTAACTTTATACGTTAATAACTCTTTCGTTAAAACTCCGTTTCACAAACGATTTTCGCCTACGCGCTCGTAGGATCATCCTCTATCCAAATATGTCAAGAAATCCGATAAAAATATATATAAGGATAAAATACGTCCTTGCACAATTACGTTAAGCCAACTAGAGGCATTTCCATCTTTTCAACTTAACGATAAATTTCACAACATAATTTATAATAGTTTTTGGAAACAAAACTTTAAAAGTTCTAAATTCAATTTTTCATACCCATAAGTTGATTTATTTTCAATTTTCTCCAAATATTCATAATTATGAATATCTAATTCATATATTTAAATTTTCAGGGTATTACAATGTGTACTTTTATGGGGTTTGAATTAAAGCCATGATTAATATTTTATTTAGTTCTATTATGTTGATGTGAATTATCAAATTATTGTGGCACGACTAAATTTTTTGTTTTTTTTTTTTTTTTGAACGCCCAAAACCCATTTCATAGAAGGCCTACAAAGAGGCAAACACTGAAACAATAACAAGAAGTGACAAGGGATAAAACACAAGGACCCCTCCACCTAGAAGAGGCGTCACCCCCAGCACCTCCACACCCTACTTAATGAGGACAAGGAAGTCCGTCATTATTCAACACAAAGACCAACGAAGATGGGGGCCTATCGACCCAAACAACATCACACATCTCCGTGAAACCAAACGACGCAATCTCGTGAGCCACGCCATTAGCAGTTCTAGGCACCCAAGACCATCGGCATTCAAGAAACTTTCCCCCCAACTGTTTTACCCGAGCCAGCACGGGGAAAGCCTCCCAACTACCCATGGACAGCGAGCTAGAGAGACAATTTATCGCTTCAAGGGAGTCCGATTCCAGAATGACATACCTTACACCCAACTCAGCTCCGAAACGGCACCCATGCAACAGCGCAGCAGCCTCCGCAGCAGCCGCAGAAGGAGCATTGATAGCATACCGCGCTGCAACCACATACTTGCTCTCCATGTCCCGCACAACCATCCCGACAAAACCCTTCTTAGAGGCCTTGGACCAGCTAGCATCCATATTTATCTTCACAAAAGGAAAGGCCGGAGCACACCACCGCGCAACCGGGGAAACCCTCCTGCCAACGTCCCCTCTTCTAGCCCCATCCATCGCCCTCGCACCAAAAAACGAGCTCACAGCCGCAGAGATAGCCGCCAAGACTTTAGAAGGATTAATGGACACCCCGTTGAATACAAATTCACAGCAAGCCTTCCAAATACACCAACAAGTAAAGACAATATAAGATCGCCTCCAATTGGAATCACCTGAGATGCAAAAATTCGGAGAGAAGACCGCCAAAATCCATTCCAACCAATCAGGGAGAGACAGACAATCCACGCTATAACCCAAAGCCCCACCAAACCAAATTGGTGCGACCCAAGAGCAAGACAGAAAAATGTGCTCAATAGTTTCATCATGGCAGCAGCAGATAGGACAAGTAGAGATCAGAGAGGACCTCCGTCGGAAAAGGGCATCCCGAGTAGGAAGACAATTATGCACAGTAAGCCACAAGAAGTGTCCCAACTTGGGGGGGCACCTCCAGCTTCCAAATCCCTTTCCATAACGCCTTGGGCACCTCACGAACAGAAGGCCGCCGCTTATCCCTCCCTGCCATCGATCTGCTTTGCAACCATCTGTAGCCCGATTTGACCGAATAACACCCATTCTTACTCAGATCCCAGATAAGCCTATCATTACGACTTAAATCCCCAAGAGGTGTCTCCTCAATAGCCTGCAAGGCCTCCCCCGAAATGAAAGGCTGCAGAAAGCTGAGATTCCACCGCCCCGATTCCGGACAGATAAGCGCGCTGACCCGTAAACTTGGAGTAACCGCAACCTGTCCAACCGGCACCGGGTGACCAAGGGGTAAGGAAGGAAGCCATCTGTCCTGCCACACCCGCACCTCCTGACCACCCAAAATCTGCCAATGAGAACCCTCCCTGATTAATTCCCTGCCACTTAAGAGGCTGCCCCACGCCCAAGAGGCACGACCCCCCTTCTTCGCATCCCAGAATGAGCAGTGGGGAAAATAACGAGCCTTAATCACTTTAGCCCACAACGAGTCCGGTTCAGTCATTAACCGCCAACACTGCTTAGCAAGCAGAGCATCATTAAATTCCTTAAAATTTCTGAAGCCTAAACCTCCCAAGTCTTTGGGCAACCCCAAAACCTCCTTTGAAATCCAATGAATCTTGTGGGCTCCCTCCTTGCAACCCCACCAAAACCCAGCCACCAACGCATCCAATTCCTGACAAACAGCGGTTGGGAATTTGAAAATGCTCATGGGGTACGCCGGAATAGCTTGAATTACAGCCTTTATTAAAACCTCCTTACCGACACGGGATAGAGTACTTTGCTTCCAACCTTGAAGCTTTTCCATTATTCTCCCTTTCACATAAGCAAGACCACGCTGTTTCGATCGACCCCATATAGCAGGAACCCCCAAATATGTCCCCGAATTGCTAACCACCGCCATACCAAGAGCACTCCCCATCTGATCAGCATTCACCTTCGGAACATTTGCCCCAAAGAATACACTGGATTTCACCAAATTAACCTTCTGCCCAGATGCCTCACAAAATTTGTCCAGCACATTCCTCAGATTCCGGCAGTTATTCATATCAGCCCGCAAAAACAAAAGGGTATCATCAGCAAAGAAGAGGTGAGAAATCATGGGTCCAGACCCGCCCATCTTGACACCTTCCAACCTACCATTGTCCACCGCACTCTGAATAAGTTTGGAGAGAACCTCCCCCACCAAAATGAATAAATAAGGAGAAAGAGGATCCCCCTGGCGGAGACCCCGTGTGGGTGCAAACGTCTTCCCTGCCTGCCCATTTAGAAGAACATCGAATATCTGCTCATCGTTTGCTGCACCGGTGTTAGTACTCACCCGGCCCAGGGCCAGTCTTTCCCGTGTATGTGCACATCGCACCGTACGCTCACTTTGGATCCATTGTAGGTGTTAGTCCTGTCCTAGATTGCTATAGGCAATTAGGACTCTTTTGTGTTGCGCATAACGACAGTCTTCACGTGATTGTAATACTAGAGCTATATCATTGTTACAACTAGTCCTGCTTATGTCATAATACCTCTGCATGAACTCGTGTGTCAGCATGTGTCGATGAGCACTCGATATGATATCTTGCTTATGCGAGATTATGTGATATGGACGTCATGCGCTTATTTACGAGATATTGTGCCATATTGAATTCTTGAGATATTGCAGGCTATGGTAAGTATTTTTATACTATACGTAGTATGTATATTTTGGAAATTATACTTGTTTTATGACGAGGGGTTATAAAGTTTTCAAAAAGGTTTTTTTTATAAAACTTTATTTTTAGGCCCACTCACCTTGTTTTTCGCCCCTCCAGGTTTTAATGGCTGAGCGTTTGTGTCGACAAGGATTTCAGGCAAACTATTGTTGTGGGAATACTATCGATGGTCTAATTCCTCCTTTACCTTTACTGTACTTTACTTATGCTCTGACATCACGTGTGAAATGATCTCATTCCCGCTCACAAGCGCACTCTTATATTTAGACACTTTTAGGTTTAAATTTACTTAAATTTTCCACATCAATATACTTTATGGCTTCATCACCCTCCGGATGTCGGCCATCACAGCTCGATTCAGAGTCCAAATAAACATTTCGGATCGAGATGTGTCAATTTACGAATTTGTTCTAAAAAATGATTTGCCTATGATTACTCTTTACTTTATCTTGAGTGCGTCAGCACGACCAATATATGTAAGAGATGTTATTTGGACTATTACATGGATGCATGCTAGTTGCTACCACCAAGACACCAACCAACATTGAGATACAATAATTCAGGCCAAGGAAATGACCTGTGCTGTGCCATTGCCCGGAGCCTGGTCTCTATCCCTTTCTCTCCCCTCCTATTTGAACGGTTGCGGTTAAGCCAGATCAACGTTTTGAGTTATTTTTTTAATAGCCAGAAGAAAATAAAAAACAATTTGTTAGAGAATGACAAGAAATGGGATAAGAATAAGAAGAAAGATAATCCTACTCCCCGTTGCCCAATTGCCATGCAGCAATTTAGCCATTTGAAATCACAGTTTTCAAAATGTATAAAAAATAAATGACATGAGTCACTGACAAATAGATGAATCAATTAATTAAACCCAAGAAATTAGTAACTTATTTATTTAGTAAACAAATATTGTGACATTTAATGCATGTGGGAAACCTTAATCAACAATGAAGTTTCATGGAAATGATTACAGTACTGTACTAAAGAAAGTTACAAATCTAAGCATACCTCATTGCCCACATATAAATACACACAACACAAGGCCTAAACCACAACAACACTACTCCATCCTTCAACCTCCAAAAGCCTAATCAAAACCAGTTCGAAAACCCTAACAAGTAAAAATGTATCAAGATATTTGCTTGGAGTTTGATTTTGCTCTTTTGGAGTCGATTCGGCAACACCTTCTTGACGATAATTTTGATACTACTTTTCAGGAATCATCACCAATAGCTTCAGGCAGTCCTTCCCCAATGTACTGCCGAAGTTTAAGTTTCAGCACCCTTTCCTCGACGGAAAGTTGGAGGGACATGCTGTTTAAAGTGGAACTGGAAGACACTAACGAAGTTGTTGGTGCTTTATCTGATGGCACGGACGGGTGGAGTCCGTCATCAGATCACCATTACGTTGATGTTATAGATACCACACCCGTGAAACCGGAGCCTCAGGAGGTTGTCAGAGAAGAGATAGTGGTGGCGCGTGAGACTCACATGCCACCGTCGCGGCAGCACTTTCGGGGAGTGAGGCGGAGGCCGTGGGGGAAGTACGCGGCGGAGATTAGAGATCCCAAGAAGAACGGGGCCAGAATGTGGCTCGGGACTTATGAGACGACTGAGGGTGCGGCATTGGCTTATGACCAAGCTGCTTTTAAGATGCGCGGCTCTAAAGCCAAGCTCAACTTCCCTCACCTTATTGGCTTGGAGGGATGCGAGCCGGTTCTAATAATAGCAAAGCGGCGTGCCCCGGAGTTCTCCACTTCTTCTTCCTCGTCGGAAAGTGGGTCGCCAAAGCCGAAAAGGAGGAATACTGGACTTCGCTCGGTGGCTGAAGCTGAGTCGGGTAGCACAAGCCGGGTTGAGATGGTTGAGAAGAGCTAGCTAGCTGCTGTTGATCAGTGGCTAAGTGATGAGTATTTATCAAATATAGCCAGAAATTAATCCTTAATTTCAAATATGTTACTTTTTTATAAAAAAAATTTCAAATATATCCAAAATTTCACTGAAATAAACACAAATGCCCTCAAATTTAAAAATTAAATAAATTAAAGGCTTTTTAGCTACCATCGCCTCAAGCTCCGATCCAACTCATCTTCGCTTCTACACTCCACCACCACAACCCTATCCCCTTCAACCCCCTCATCACCGACATTATGCGTTGTCGCGGTTACTGCAAGTGGGAGCAGCAGAATTTCAATCATGCCTTCAACGCCTTTTATCTTACTAATATCATTTTTAGTTTTAAATATAAAAATAGTTTTTAAAGTTAATCCACATGTCATTATATGATTGTATTTGTGAGATCCACGTGGCGCCATATCAACACACTGACAGAGCAATTGACAGATTTTTCATGAAAAAACTAAAATGATCACGATGGACAAATTCAAAGAAAGACTAAAATGATTCACGATAGACAAATTCAAGAACACTACTATTGATTTAACATTAATTGTTAAGGATCAATTAAGAAGTTATGTCAATGTCACGAACTATTTTGGCTAAAAGCCTTTAATTTATTGTATTGTTAAATTTGAGGGTATTTTTGTCTTTAGGTGGAATTTTGGATATATTTGAAATTTTTTATAAAAAGTGACATTTTTTAAATTAAAGGTTAATATTTTACTATATCTGATAAATACTCCCAAGTGATCTTAACACGAGCTACATGAATCATTGATAAGTGGCTTATGATTAATATTTAATGCTGGGTTAATGGTTGCATTATTTAGAGTAATTGGAGACTCCCCAAGTGTAAAGCGTTAGATTTTTTTTTTTTTTTTAATTCCATCCCTTTCGTTTTGTACACGATCGTTAATGGAGGCTAAATTTTTGTTATTTATTATGTACCTTCCTTTTCCTTTTGGTAGGATATTTTTCATTTTTTTTCCTTTTCTGAACAACGATATTATCTACACTAAATGTGGAAAAGTAGGCTAAGCCTCATAATGGGCTAGTAATAATATGCTTCAAATTTATCTCTAGTGAAAATCAAACATAAGACCTCTTACTTACCAGTGAAGAGGAATACTATTATTTTATTACAAGAAAATTTTTTAAAATATAAATATAAGGATTCATAATATACTTCTCCCATATTGTATTTCATAATTACAAGGCACAAATAGAAACATGGGTATTTCTAGAGAAACCAAACTTTTAAACCAAATTTTGTAAACCAAATGATGTGATTGTTGATGATTAAATTATTATTTAAGTGTTAAGTAACGTGTTTATTTCTTATTGGTGACACATCATTTGGATAAAAATTTAATCTACCTAACATTACCCTAGAAATACTATTAGAACTTAAATCCTCCAATCAAAACATAGAAAAACACATGTGCAAAATGACCCCTCACACAAGTTAATAATCATTTATCTAAGTTCACATTTTATAATTATATTATTGTATTTATCAAATAGTCCATCTCTAAGAACTGCTCCAACTATGGGAGCAAAACTCAAGTTTAAAGTTCAAAACCCACCTCAACTTGCTCCAACCCTTAAGCTAAAAATGAGTTTTAACCCAAAATCAATTTTGGGGCAAATTTTCGGCTATTCCATACTGGGTTAGTGAGTTGGCTCACGGATGAGAGTGAGCGCACCAGAAAAAGTTCAGACCCAACAAGCTTCACCCGCCCAACGCTTTCTACACACAATGCTCTAATACGGAAGGGCCCCACTTACGTGGGTCATGTCGGCCACCATAATGAGGCCCAACGACTCTTTAACAAATCGAACTGTCAGGGAATTTGGACGGTCGGTTGATCCAACTGTCTAGATTCAAATTTATTTAATTTTTTGTTTTGTATTTATAAAGTCATTGAATCCCACGGTTGAGATCTAATATCATCAAATCTAACGGCTTAAAAAAAATCTATTGGTCCAAATTCATGGTGTCGGTTTATTAATTCTCGTTTGTATTAACTTTATGTAGCTTCATGGTGTTGATTTATTGATTTCTCAATATTTATCGGAATATAAATATTTTTAGGTTAAAATGTTTATAAAATTAAATTAGGATGGTCTACATAATTTTTCTTTTTAAAGTTACTTTTAGAAAAATAAGCCTAAATTCATTTTTTAATATCTCAAGCTAAATATATAGCTCACAATGACACACCCCGACCGAGACCAGGGCATGCTGGCCGTCACGTGGAAGTGACGTAGCCATGTGCACAGTGCAGAAGCTAAAAGTAATAATAATAAAAGTACGAATAAATCAAAACCCAGCTATACACAAGGTAATAACATACATGTGCAAGCGTAAGTGTGATAACAAAAGTTCATAGTACAGAAGACCTAGTGCAGTTCGGGAGAAACAACTCTAAATAAACACACCCAAAGGTGGTTCTACACTGGTGATAATCTGTCAGATATGCCGGGAAAATCCTTTGGGGAGCCACCAAAAGCGCTAGCCAAACTAGAACCTGGAGGGGCGCAAAATAGAAAGCGTGAGTGGGCAAAAACAAAGCTTTTCAAAAACCATTTCATAAACAAAGTTCTAACCCCTCGCCGTAAAACCTGTATACTTCCCAGAAAAATAGAATATACATACATATATAAGTCATGCTCAGAAATATGCCATGTCAAATGCCTCTAAATAGAATGCAAGTGCTCAGGTAATGTCAAATCAATGCCATGTAATCTGTCAACCGGAGTCACCTAACGTGACCTGTACGGCTGAATCTAGAGCTCAAATCTCCATCTCACTAACTATACCTGCACACGAGTCGGAACCACCTAAAGTGGTCTATACGACAGGACTGGGTGTATAATAAGTACACTCAAGTGTTACGATCACGTGAGGGCTGGACGAATAATCGCGGGTCACCTACGAGTCAGAACCACCTAAAGTGGTCTGTACGACAAGACTGTGCACCTAACTTGGATCCAAGATGAGCGTGTGGTGCAGGAGGTGAACATCACGTGAAGGACTGTGCCCAACTCTGGGCGGGAGCGCTAACACCGGGGGTGCAGGTTATGAGCTCTCTATGCATCTCAAATCACTACTGAACATAAGTATAAACCATACTCACCTGGCACTTACCTGTGCGTCCGCAGCACCAACACATATATAAATATGCAACAATAATGCATAAATAACTGGGCAAACAATATACGTGGCATATAAACATATAAACATTTCATTTCACTTTCTGCGAAAAACATAAGTATATAGGTATATACGGAAAAACCAAAAGCCCACTCACTGGTATGTAGAAGGGTTGTAACCCCCTTGCCTCGAGTGACTTCGCTCGTCCTCGGGATATGTCTCACCTATATGCGAAACAACTATAAATACGTTAATTTTAAAGCACATAACCAACCATACGAAATAACTTCTCATACAATGCTCAAATGGGGTGTATGAATACACCAACGTGATCTACTCAACCTCAGGAACATCCCCAAATTTTTAAAATAATTTTTCGATGCCGGACGCGCCGCCACGCGCCGGCTAAGGCACGGCCACACGCGCCTCCCACGCGCAGGCACGTGCCTGGCACACTGACGGCTTCAGTTAACGCCGTCTGAAATATTCCGTTAACTCTGACGGATTCCGTTAACGCCGTTAGGAATATTCCGTCCAAACTGACGGAATATTCCATCGTCTTCTCCGGACGGCGCCGGAAAACCGAGAAAAATTCAAAACTTCGTATCTTCTTCGTTTTTCAACCAAATTTCACAAAATTGGTACCAGAATGAAGCTTACAACAAGAGGAACAAATCCATACCACTTTCAAGCACTAAAACCCACGGAATCTCACCGGGAAAACACTACCAACTCCGGCCAAACATGCAATTCACGATCCCGATGTCCAAAACCTTCAAACGAACCACCCCGAGCCTCCTAAGGACCTCACCAAGCTTCCTACAAGCTTGAAATTCCCAAAGACACAAGAATTAACGTGTGCATGAACAGTGACCAAATCGGGGAATCTCGAGTTCGACGTGAAAACGAAGGTATCCTTACCTGAAATGGGTATGGTTGAACTCCTAAGGACCTCACGAGCACGAATATGTAAATTGTTTCCTCGATATGTGAAGGTTTTAAGGGTTTGTGGTGTTGTCCGTACTAAAGAATAGGAAAGGGAGAGAGAGAGGGGCTTGAGACAGATAAGGAGAACAGGATAGAGAGATGAGAATGATCCCAAAACAACACAACAACAATTATCCATTAGGGGCAAAATTGTCATTTCACCCCTACGGCACGACAAGTCCGGGACAGGCTCTCACACACAAGGGTTGGAGTAAAAAAACTATTTCTGAGTTAAAACTTAAATTTTCAAAGTTAAAAATTTTAGGTTTTAACATAAGGGTTGGAGATGGTCAAAAGAGCAAAACATAGATCCTCGATTGAAATGTCTTTTATTGTATATAAGTGACTGATTGTTCAGATTCTAATGATAAATATATAACTAGGTATTCAGAATATTTCTAAAAGAAGCTCTAAATTTTTGTTAAACTAATAAATAAACAATGTAAAAAAACAAAATAAAAAAAATAAAAAAACATTTTAGCTACTTAGTTTACAACATTGCAATTCTTACTATCTATTTGTATCATCTCTCTAAAAGAGATGTGACCTACCTGTGTTGGCGAGCCCTACCTCTATTAGAGAGATGATACAAGTGATGGTACAAATAGATGGTAAATGTAACACTACTCCTTAGTTTAACCTAACATCTTCAACAACACTTTCTATATTTTAACAATCTCTTAATATTCTTTTACTTTTTCAAATTAAAAAAAAAACTTTAAAAAAGGTAAATTATTCATATCTGCTACATTTTATACTAGCTTGTATAATAGCTAGTTTTCCAACAGCTACTTTTGTAATCATAGCCCAACATCCTTTTCACCCGTTGTTTTTTTCTTTTGTAAAAGTGGTAGAGTTATTACTGAAAACACAATAAAATTTACACATAATGAGATTCAATTACAAGATATGGACCCCTAAAACAAAGGTTTGAGCCTAGAAACAATAAATGGAACACAAAACCTAAATTCCTTGCAACCGCCGCCGATGCATCGCCGAAAAACATCCACCCAACAGACACCTGAAAACCAACCAAAGAATTCTACAAAATGATGGGAAAATGACTACAACAACCTTCATAAAGCACCATAGATCTTGCAATAATAACAACGAACCAAAGGAAGTTGGTGAGAGAACTTATAAGCAACAAAATCACCAAAGGCAACAAAGTAGTCAAAGACAAATCCATGGAAGGTGGTGGTGTGAACATCCGAACCAGAACAAAATGCACTTCCCGATCCATGAGAGATGGTTGTGTGAACATCTGCACCGAAGCTCTACGCACATCCTGAGATTATTGCATCAAAACGTGTTCAAAGTAATCTGGTGGGTTTGAGGAAAGCCAAAGAGGTGGAGGATGGGAAAGATGGGGAATAGAAAATGGAATTGATGGCATAAGAATTGAAAGCTAAAGCACAAATCGGAGACAATCAATGGAAAAATTGCAAGGAAAACTAAATCTGAGAGCTATCGACCCAGGCCTTAGCAAGGACCAATGGTAGAAGAGATGAAATTGAATGACGGCTCAACATACAAGCTAGAAAATCTCTCACAGTGGGAGAGATAGACTCTCACAATGGGAGGGAAAGACATACTTCACCCGTTGTTAACTAATGTTCATATGCTCTTCTCCAACCTCTCTCATATTTCAAAACTATAATTCTTCGATTATAAGTGAGAGATCTTAGATTTGATTCTCGTCGAAGATAAATTCTAACCAAATTATTATGGCTGAGTCATACTAAGATAGAGAGAGAGAAAGAGATCCTAGAGATTTTCTATTTTAGTGCATGAGGGAACATGGTTGGTTAGAGTTGATTTTTCTAACTTATCCCCAAGTATTTCTACGCAATAAAGTTTGAAATCCCCTTCATGTTTCCTCTCTACAAATAAAAAAAGATAAAAGTCTATGCAATCAGATATGTGTTGAAAATGTTGATGGGTAGTGAATGCCCACAGTGTTTTGGTGGAGTTTTTCAATGCCCTCACATATTGGTTTTTAACATTTGAATTATTTATGACTACACGTACAAATTGTCAATTCCCATAACAGATTGAAAACTGACTTTGGGAATGCAGGATATCATGTTGTCTAAAGTGTGTTGTAAATTTCAAATGTAGTAATACGAGTTGCTCTATAAATAGAGCACTCGACTGCAATCAAAAGATACATAAAATATAATAAGAAGAGAATGAGAGAAAAGATCTGTAACATTATCTATTCCTCTGTCTTTTATTTGTTATCCTCTTGTGCTATAGTTTTAGTGTGACATTTTATATCTACCTCGCACCTACCATTAAAAAGGTTATCTCTCTAATTTTGACCTATTTATAACACATTATCAACACGAGTCTCTAAATATAATTATTCTCTCATTTCTCTTCGCCGAATGAAAGAAAGAAAAAATGTTTCCCCTAAGGTTTTTACTGTTCATCTTCTTCCTCTGACTCAACTGCGCATTATACCCTCGCGACGAACTGTTTGCTCCATGCCTGCTCTTAGTTCTCAATCTAACGGTTACATACATCTTTGATTACTTGTTTGGTGTAGAGATTGATTACTAACCCAGTATTTATTTATGTTAATTTTACTGCAATCCAAGATGGTGCGGTACAATCGCCCATCTTGAACTGCAAATTTGTTCTTACTGCAATCCAAGACGGTGCGGCATCATCGTCTATCTTGGACTGCAGATCTAATTTTACTGCAAATTTTAGGTGGAGCGGTATAATCGCCCACCCTACCCTGCATATTTAAATTTACCTGCTGTTTAATTTCATTGCAATTTTAGGTGGTGCGGTATAATCGCCCACACTGCTCTGCGTATTTAATTTTCCTGCTACTTGAGTGGTGCGGAATACTCGCCCATTCTATGTTACATTATTTCAATGAGAATGGTGTGGTACAATCGCCCTCCTCATTCACCCTGAAAATCTTGAGCCAGAAGTTTCGAGTGCTTATCATTTTGGCCTGAAGATCAAAATGAAAAATTTGTAAGAACCAGAAGTTCTAACATCATATTCCTCCAGGAATACATATTATTGCAAGTTCTTACACATCTCATTTTCTTTCAGAAAAGAAAATGGCGAACTTGGCGAAGCTTGAATTTGCTGCCTTGGATATTACCGGGAAGAATTACCTGACCTGGGTACTGGATACCAAGATCCATCTGGAAGCAGGGAATCTTGGAGATACCATCAGGGAAGAGAGCAACTCATCCTCTCAAGATTGGGCAAAGGCCATGATTTTTATTCGTCGTCATCTTGATGAGGCGCTAAAGAGCGAGTACTTAACGGTTGAAGATCCGTTAGCTCTCTGGAATGCCTTGAGAAACAGATACAATCACCAGACAACGGTGATCCTTCCAAGGGCCCGTTATGAGTGGACTCATCTGAGGATCCAAGACTTCAAGTCAGTGGCAGAGTACAATTCTACGTTGTTCAGAATTACCTCTCAGATAAAGCTCTGTGGGGATATTATTACTGAGGAACATATGCTGGAAAAGACTCTCAGCACATTTCATGCCTCCAACGTGCTCCTGCAGCAGCAGTATAGAGCGCGAGGCTACACTGAGTATAACCAGCTGATATATGTGCTCTTAGTAGCTAAACAGAACAATGAGCTCCTGATGAAAAACCATCATTCTTGACCTACTGGATCTACACCATTCCCAGAAATGAATGTTGCTTCCCTCGAAGTGAACGCCACATCCTCTGGTGGTGATAATCATAAACGAGGACGTGGCCATAAACGAGGTCGATGGAATAGGAAAGGCAAGAACCATGGAGTTTAGTTTCACAACCAGGTTCCGAGGCATAATTCAGGCCCGAGTTTCAAAAATGTGAATCGCCACAAAGGCAAAGCTCCTATGAACAATGCTCCCAGGAACTCTGAAGGAGCCTGCCATAGGTGTGGTGGCAATGGGCATTGGGCGTGTACTTGTTGTACCCCAAAACATCTAGTGAATCTGTATCAAGCCTCCCTCAAGGAGAAAGGTGTCGAGACCAATTTTCTCGACCAGGCTAGACCAATGGATATACCTGATCCAGTGTCTAACTTATCAGGGCAGTTGAACACAACCCACCTAGATGTTCCAGACTTTATTATGGAATGGGGAAATGAAGTATACCGGTCCGATTGAATCATTGATGTACTTTTATTATGTTGAACTTATAGTATTTCAGATTCAATAAAAGTGGCATGTAAATTTCTTGTTATAACTTGCTTTTAACTCTGATTCTCTTACTCAGAGAGCATGGATAAAAACTGTGGTTTTTCTCAGAACATGAGAAATGGCGGAGATATTTGTCTTGCAGATAGCGCAACCACACATACAATACTTCGTGATCAAAAGTATTTCTCAAGCTTAATACTTACAAAAGTAGGGGTAACAACAATATCAGGACCTTCAGATGTAATTCAAGGTTCAGGGAAAGCCCAGATTATGTTACCAAATGGAACAATATTGTCCATACATAATGCATTGTATGCTACTCGATCTACTCGAAATTTGTTGAGTTTCAAAGACATATGTTTAAATGGATACCACATTGAAACGAAAGGTGTAGAAAATGTGGAGTATCTATGCATTACCTCTAATGATACCCAGAAGCGTATATTGGAGAAGTTGCATGGTATGTCGAGTGGATTGTATTATACATACATAAGAACAATTGAATCACATACTGTCATGAACCAGAAGTTCATTGATTCAAAAGTTTACATGCTTTGGCATGACCGTCTGGGTCATCCAAGATCTACCATGATGCGTAGGATCATTACCAACTCTAATGGACATCCATTAGTGAGCAGACACATTGCTATCTCAAATAATAACCCTTGCAAAGCTTGTTCTCAAGGGAAGTTGGTAATTAGACCATCACAACTAAAGGTTGATGCTGAATCCCCATCATTTCTGCAAAGAATTCAAGGGGATGTTTGTGGGCCTATTCAACTATCATGTGGACCATTTTGATATTTTATGGTTTTGGTTAATGCATCTACCCGATGGTCACATGTTGTCTCTTGTCTACTCAGAATGTAGCCTTTGCGAGACTTCTTGCTCAAATAATTAAGTTACGAGCACAGTTCCCAGATTATCCCATTAAGTTAATCCAACTTGATAATGCTGGTGAATTTACATCTCAAACCTTTGATGATTATTGCATGACATTGGGCATTGATGTTGAACACCCTGTTCCTCATGTCCATACTCAAAATGGTTTAGCAGAAGCATTGATCAAGCGGCTTCAGTTAATAGCTCGTACTATGCTTATGAAAACCAAATTGCCAGTCTCTGCATGGGGACATGCCATCTTACATGCTGCATCATTGGTTCGATTGAGACATATAGCTAACCATCAATACTCTTCAGTACAACTCGTTTTTGGACATCAGCCAAACATTTCACATTTACGAGTTTTTGGTTGTGCTGTTTATATGCCTATTGCACCGCCACAACGCACTAAAATGAGACCCCAGCGTAGACTGGGAATTTATGTGGGTTTTGATTCACCATCTATCATTATATATTTGGAACCCCTGACAGGTGATATGTTTACAGCTCGTTTTGCTGATTGTCACTTTGATGAGACAGTCTTCCCATCGTTAGGGGGAGAAAAGACCGTTCCAGAAAAACGGAAAGAGCTGACATGGGTTGTTGCCACTTTGTCTCATGTTGATCCTCGTAGCATTCAAAGTGAAAATGAAGTGAGAAGGATCGTTCATCTTCAAAACATTGCCAATCAAATGCCAGATGCATTTAATGATGCTATGAAAGTGACAAAATCACACATACCAGCTGCAAATGCACCTGCAAGAATTGATGTCCCTATTGAACAAAATAAAGTGGCAGCGAATGATTCATCTGGTGCATGCCTGAAGCGTGGTAGATCCCCAGGTTCAAAAGATTCAGCCCCTCGAAAGAGAAAGTCAAGGGCACAACTGAATCCAAATGAAATCATTCAGGAAGACAAAATGAATGATAAATCCATAATTCATGATTCTGGACTTCCAGAAAAAGAAAATGTCCTTGATGAGACACATGTCCCTGAAGAGATAAAAGTACATGAAAGCAAAGAAATCTCCATAAATTATGCATGTACAAATGAATTGTGGGATCAGAATGAAATAATCATCGATGATATGTTTGTATTCGCAGTAGCCACTGAAATCACCTTAAGTGATGATATTGAGCCTTACTCTGTTGATGAATGCAAATAGAGACATGATTGGCCTAACTGGAAAGAAGCAATCCAAGCAGAATTAAATTCCTTGGACAGGCGGAATGTTTTTGGATCAGTTGTCCAAACCCCGCCTAGTGTAAACCCTATGGGTTACAAATGGGTATTCACAAGGAAACGCAATGAGAAAAACGAGATCGCAAGATACAAAGCACGACTCGTTGCACAAGGCTTTTCTCAAAGACCTGGAATTGATTATGAGGAGACATACTCTCCTGTAATGGACGCAATTACGTTTCGTTACTTAATAAGTTTAGTGGTTTCAAAAAGACTTGACATGCGACTTATGGATGTCATCACTGCGTATCTATATGGAGACTTAGATATTGACATCTATATGAAAGTCCCAGAAGGACTTAAGTTGCCTGAAACAAGTAACAAACCTCGAGGTATGCTCTCGATCAAATTAAGGCGATCATTGTATAGGCTGAAACAATCTGGACGAATGTGGTATAATCATCTCAGTGACTATTTGATCAAAGAAGGGTATATCAACAATGTCATTTGCCCTTGTGTGTTCATTAAGAAATCCAATTCTGGATTCGCTATAGTGGCAGTATATGTTGATGATATGAATCTAGTTGGAACTCCTGAATAGCTTAATAAAACTGCTGAATATCTGAAAAGCGAATTTGAAATGAAAGACCTTGGAAAAACAAAATTTTGTCTCGGCCTGCAGATCAAGCATTGTGCTAGTCGAATTTTGGTCCACCAATCAACTTACATTGAAAAAATTCTGAAGCGATTTGGTATGGACAAGGCTTATCCACTCAGCACGCCAATGGTCGTTCGTTCTTTGGACATTAAGAAAGATCCATTCCGTCCAAAAGAAGATGATGAGCTGGTCCTTGGTCCAGAAGTACCATATTTGAGTGTAGTAGGTGTTTTGTTGTATTTAGCACAATGTACTAGACCAGATATAGCTTTTTCAGTTAACTTGTTAGCAAGGTATAGCTCTGCTCTAACAATTCGCCATTGGAAGGGTATCAAAGATGTATTGCGATACCTTCGTGGGACAACAGACATGGGTCTCTTCTACTCAAAGAACTCCACAAATGACCATGTCCTTGTTGGATATGCATACGCTGGTTTTCTCTCTGATCTGCAAAAAGCCCGCTCACAAACTGGATAAGTGTTTAAGAATGGAGATACAGCAATCTCATGGCGCTCAACCAAGCAAACATTAGTTGCTACATCTTCAAATCATTCAGAAATACTTGCTTTACATGAAGCAAGTCGTGAATGTTCTTGGTTAAGATTAATGATCCATCATATCCGGAATTCATGTGGTCTAACTTCGAAGACAGACAATCCAACTATCATCCATGAAGATAATGCAAACTGTGTTGCCCAAATGAAGGAAAGATTCATCAAGGGCGATAAGACTAAACACATATCTCCAAAGTTTTTCAGTGCACATGAGCTTCAGAAGGCTAAAGTTATTGAAGTCAGACAAATCCGTTCAAATGAAAATCTGGCAGACTTACTCACCAAATCTCTACCAAAGTGCACGTTTCAGAAGTTAGTGCAAAGCATCGGATTACGTCGACTTACCAAACAGCTAAATTTGGAGAATGCGGAATAGGGCGAGATACATATCAGGGGGAGCATCCATGATACATGCTTGTTGTACTCTTTTTCCTTCGATTAGGATTTTTCCCACTGGGTTTTTCCTATCAAGGTTTTAACGAGGCAACATAAGCATACTTGACACTATATCAACGATCCAGGAAAAGTTGTACTCTTTTTCCTTCGCTATGGTTTTTTCCCACTGGGTTTTTCCAAGCAAGGTTTTAACGAGGCAACTCATGTTGATATGTGGGCATCCAAGGTGGAGTGTTGAAAATGCTGATGGGTAGTGAATGCCCACAGTGTTTTGGTGGAGTTTTTCAATGCCCTCACAGATTGGTTTTTAACATTTGAATTGTTTATGACTACACGTACAAATTGTCAATTCTCATAACAGATTGAAAACTGACTTTGGGAATGCAGGATATCATATTGTCTAAAGTGTGTTGTAAATTTCAAATGTAGTAATACGAGTTGCTCTATATATAGAGCACTCGACTGCAATCAAAAGATACAGAAAATATAATAAGAAGAGAAAGAGAGAAAAGATCAGTAACATCATCTATTCTTCTGTCTTTTATTTGTTATCCTCTTGTGCTATAGTTTTAGTTTGACATTTTACATCTACCTCGCACCTACCATTAAAAAGGTTATCTCTCTAACTTTGACCCATTTATAACAATATGCTTAATAGTTGGGATTTGAATTTCCACTTTTTGATTTCATTTTTTTATAAAAGCTGAAAACATTAACTAGTTTTAGTTTTCAAAAAATGAAAATTAGAAAACTAAAAAACCAACAACTGAAAACGAAATGTTAACTCATTATTCTATGGGTCCAACAATACTCTCTATATAAACAATTCGTGGTTTGTTTAATTATTTTTTGAACTCAAAAACATAAAAAATTAACTAATTTGGTTCAAACTGGGCTTGTTAAATGAGCTTCTAGGCAATATTGAGGGAGATTATGTTAAACATATGTATAGAAACCGTGAAATTTATATATATTAACAAAAAGGTTTAAAAATAACGTGTGCTAGATATAGTGAAGACTAGATCTCCAATTAAAGAATGGAGGATCCAGGGGAATGGATCGATTCGAATCAAGACTCGGACCTCAGAGTCCAAAATGTTAGATCAGCGTGGTCATAATGACCTATATGATCTGGACCGGATCATCTAAAGGTACCATCAAAATAAGTCAATCTAATAGGCACTAGAATGGTAGACATGGGCCGCCGTTGCAGAGACCTACTAGGCCCTCGAGGAATGTAATTCCTAATCCTACTTTGATTAGGAGAAAATCTTGGGAATTCCTATTATTCTGGGAATTAGCATGTGCTTTAAGTAATCATTAGCCTAATGGAAAGAGAAATATCCTTTTAGATTTCCTATTAGGATTCTCCCAACTTCAATACAGATTTCTATCCTCATAAGGACTCTCATTGAACACTATAAATACGCCCTTTAGGGTTTGAGGTAAATGTATGACATTCTACACTTTATTCGACTACTTGACATTGTAAACACTGTCATAACTTGATCATCAAAGGGTCCTTGGTAGGTACTTCCCCGATGCCCAAGGTCTTTTATGATCTCTTCTTCTTGTCTTATAGGTGGCCGACAATTGTTCGTATACTAAATGGTGATGTGCGAATTTGATTCCAATATATGTGAATACTATATGTACCGTATTTTGGAGTTTTAAAAATGTATGATTTAGCTAATCATTAAGACATGCAAGAAATGAGAAAATATTTAAAAAAAAAACTACGTAAGTATATATATAATAAATATGTATAATATATATTCTACAAGAAATTATTGGCTATGATACTAATTATACAATAGAATATCTGCATGCGTGGTTGCTGCCGACCCATGTGTAGCAGTACAAGGCTTACTAAAAAAAATAGAGCACGTACATAACAAAAACATGAGCAAGAAATTAGAATTATATACATACGATTTCAATTTAAATAACAAGTTTTATGGTTATACAACCTTAGTTTTGCGTTACATATTAATCTATTTGTGGGCTTACTAAAAAATATAATTTCGAATCTTTGATGTCATCAGCCAGCTAATATTCTCTTAGCACAATATAACACAAATCATCGGCTAGATTGTGAGTTTAATCATGGGAATTCTTGTCTAAATATTTTTTGCCTTAATAATTTGAATCTTGATGTGGCAAACTTATTTTATACATGAAGATCTATACACACTTTTAAAAAGATATGATTCCTTTCAAACGAAGGAAGATGATATACGTATAATCCCAAGCAATATATTGTGATAATCTTGAGTGGTTTTTAGCTAAAATGATTTCTGAGAATGACATAACACCTTACTTTAGTCTCTGACAATGAAAATTAATAGAAGTGGTCCTTGAGTTTGTTTACTGTCAATCACTTTGGTCATTTCATGAGAAATCTGTCAATATCTTCGTTAACTGAAAGAGTTGGTTTGAAAAGAAAAAAAAACCCTTATAAAGGTAGTCACGTGGTCGTTCACGTAACAATTTAACAAGGATATTGACAGATTTTTTTCACAGACCATCCAAAATGATATACGGTGGATGAACTCAAAGACCACTTTTATTGATTTTCAATGTTAAAATAAATTAAGGAGCTATGGGAATCTCAGTAACCATTTTTACTATATAAAAAATAAAAAAAATCATCCGCAGGCTTGAAGTTGGAGCCATTATCCAGTATGAACTGAGGGTGGTTTTGGATGGGCCAAGTTGACGGGGCCAGACTCATTGCTCATCACCAAAACTATAAAGCCTGCAAACTCGTAACTAAAATTAGCCCAAACCTTGTCCCCTTTAGCCTTTTCTATCCAAGTGACTAATAGAAAAGCCCAAATTTCGTAACTGTTTTTGTTAAAGGCCATTATCTTCAAACGCCTACAAGTACACCATGTAAGCCATCCATTTTCCACAAGCAAAAGCACGAGCTCAAACGCACAAGCTAGCTATCAAGCTTTTCACTACTAGGAAAAATGATGAAGGGCATTGTGATCCCAATATTGGTTCTGCTAGCCGTGGCTCACCTAATGGTGCAGCAAGGAGAGGTCGTTGTCTCTTGTGGCCAGGTGGACTCGACCAAACGGGGTAATCTTGACCCGGCTTGCTGCACCGGGGCGCAGAACATCAAGAACCTCGCCCAAACCACAGCTGATAAGCAGGCCGCTTGTGAATGCTGTAAGGCAGCGGCAAACCACTTCCCCAATGTTGACGAAGTTACAGCTTCTACTCTCCCAGGCAAGTGTGGGATTGAGATGAATATCCCCATCTCAATGACCACCAACTTGCTAATTAACTTTTCGCTTTTTTCTTGGACCAGCATCAGCCTAAGATGGAGGTGATCACAAGGCAGGAAATAAAGCAAGAGAAAGCTTTGAGGGTTATATGATCATCCCCAGACATGAGCATTCCTTGTATTAATAAAAATATCTGTATTATTTCCTGTCGAAATAACGATTATTTATGCATGATTTGAGAGACCTAGTTAAATAAATTCGTTTCTGAGATATTTATAAAGACGTTCCTGTTGTTTCTCCTCTTTAATTCAACATGTATGCGCTGATTAGGCCGCCTGAAATTCAGTATAGATTTGATCTGTTGCAGAAGCAAAGTACTGATGGTGTTGATCAAGAACTTGTTCAAACCCATGTAATGATCATGCACAGATTAAAAACTGAGGCTCATAACAATCTTTTATATTGTAATCGGATAAACAAAGTTCCGAACGAACATAGTAATAGTATTCAAGCTATTAAGAGAACACACAAGCTCAGTAGCAAAAGCTGCTACTTCATGAGCAAACCTATTGTTGGACCAATTTGCGAATCAAGCAAGCTCCCCTTGCATGTAATGATGTGGTGGTGAACCTCTCATTCGAATTCAGTGTCTCCGAATCATGAGAAGCAGCTAATGGCACGCATCGATCCCTAGGGGTTTGAATACAACGATCAATTTAATCGATCCCACGCAGTTTGTAAGTCACTAAATCTACATCATTTTCATTGGAGACTACTTTAGCTTATGCCAAAATACTATTGTAGCTCCATAGGTTGAACACTGAAATGTGCAACCGTGCAACCTTCAAGTGTCTGACCTTTCGGACATAAACGAAACAGTGATTACGACATGGAGTAAAAAAAAATTCATGTAACTTGTACCGACTCCATAATATGTTTTCCGATTGCATACTTGCATATCTCATTCCTGAATCATCTATTGTAGAAGAAAACACCTCAACCACTTTGAGCCCTTTGTCTAATAAATCTTTTATTTTAGGGAGTTTTAACGAAACATTTCCGGTACTGTTCACTTTTAACGAAAAACTATATTTTTACCTTTCTCTGATACTATTCATTACACCTTTATTTGTCATTTTTCATTAAAACTAAAGTTTTTTTGAACTTTTCATTAGTTTTTTATTTATTTTAACCATGTTTCAGTAGACTCCCCTGTATTTTTATTTCAACAATGAACATGTCTAAGACAAAATTTCCAGAGTAAGTTAGCAATTATCTCGAAGAAGGATGAAGTTTCTGTTTGAGGGTCATTATCAAAATCAAATAAAGAAAACTCTGCAGAGAGATTGAAAACTGAAGAAACACACACAGCAAAAAGAGGCAGGAAATGTAAAGGGCGGTAACCATAATTTCATTGCAAGGGAACTAATTTAATAAGCCATTCAAGAGACGGACGCATATTAACTAACAAAACGATTTCATAACAAACAAATAAAATATACAACAAAATATAAAATTATGTTGTCATGTTGAAGTTGAAGAAAGCAGCATGGAAACACAAAATTGTGGAAAAAGTAAAACTTTCATTAATTTGAATGAATAAGCAGTTTACATCTAAGCCAAAATACATGAACATCTCAAATGAATTATACATCATTACTCCTAAACCTCATCTTAACTTTCCAATAATTTCAAGGTCTCTGTTGCCACCACGGTGGCGGGCTAATCTGAATGATGGAGTCATCAAGCACCTTGCTCCTGCAAACAGGGCACTGCATCTCAGAAGTGAAGGAGTACAACCACTTGTTCAAACAATCCCCACAAAATAAATGACCGCATTGAGTCACCACCGGCTCTCTAGCCATCTTCACACACAGCTTGCAGTCGAAATGCTCTGCAAGTCTCGGGGGAGACGAAGGCTGATCCGGACTACTCACAGAGCGGAATGAAGCTTTGTCATCATAAGTCTTATGTTCAAGTTCACTTTCATGAGAAGAAGATGAATCACAGATTGAATCGACCGAAGCAGAGGCATCATCTGCATTACAAAGACTATGGAAAGGCTGGACTCGAGAACCATAAAAGTAATCATATTCTTGTTCTGGTTCTGGAAAGTAAGGTTCTCCGTAATCGTCTTCTCCTGGTTCTGGATGAATAACTTCATGGTATTCAGGTTTACAGTCATCATCCTCTAAATCATCATCAAAATGACAGAATTCATCATGATCACCGCCAAGTTGAGAGCTTTCGCAATCGTGATCGTGACAGCTTTCGTCGTGCTGATATTCTTGCTGTGGTTCTGGGAGATATGAACCAGCATCGTCATCAAGTTCACAGCATTCTGGCTCGCAAGTTGCATAACCTGAATGATCAGGAGAATGAGCAGGAGAATGAGCATAACCAACACTATGTGGACTGTATGGCTCATACCCAGAAGGGTCATCGTCACGCTTAGTTTCAGAACCAGAAGAAGAAGAAGAAAAGTGTTGAGATTCTTCTCGTGGGAGGTTTCTGAAGCGGAAACGCTTAACTTTCTTGGAACCACGCTTACGAGGATTGGTGGGTTTAAAGGCACACTTGGCTTTCGGTGGTATTATGCTTTTGTGGCTGGAACTGGAAGCCATTGATTCAAACAATGCAGAGAATTAATGCAACGAAATCGAAGAAGAACGAAGAACGTGACACCCAGTATGCAGAGAACGCAAAGCAATTGAAGAAGGAGAAGATTGTGCGAAAAAGAGGTCGAATCAAGAGAAGGAAGAAGAAACTGGAAACTGAGAGCATGGAATTTTGAGGGTTTCTATATCACATATATTATATATATAGTATTAGGGTTTCACGGTTGGATTCCTAATTCTACAAGGACTAGGAGACGTGGCCCGCAAGCTTTCTCCTTTTCGGTTTTTATTTCTATTTATTTATTTATAAAAAAAATTAAAAAAAAATGAAAGAAAAATAGAAATTGAATTTTGAATTTGAGAAATAAAAGTTTACCGTCGCAGCTAATTGCCGTTGCTGCTGCCACCGACTTTGCACTTTAATTTTTGCGCAGCCAAACCCTAATTTTTCAAATTAAACCCCAAATAAAATGGGGAAGAAATCGGTGTTGGTAAAGTGCCGACTTGGGGGAATTTGGTTTGCACCAAAACCCCCACAGGTTTAATAAAGTTTATGGGCCAATAACCCGAATTACCCTCCCAAATCACAAAGAATTTCCTAAACATGTCCAAAATTGCGACTCTATTTTTTCCCTCCCATTTCAATTGCGAATTAATAATCAAGCCATTAGAGTAATCACAATCTATCTTCTTACCCTTTTGATCCAATAATTGTCCATATTTCTGGTTTATTGTCACGATTAATACTTACATTTGTATGCTTCTACTTTCGATTAACGTTGCCGTTACCTTAAATAAATTTCAAGCCTCCTATTACATGAAGTCCTGCTATGCATGATATTGTGACATTCCAATATCGAACACAAGTTTGCTCACAATTTGTATGGTATAGACATATAACTGAGCCAAGTCTCGAGGAAACAATGGTTTAACTTTTACTCAAGTCCGTTACTTCGTTGATTTTTTGGTAGCGAACTGGATACATGAAACATAAGTATATACTATTTACAGTTCACACACCTCGTCATTAGCACATGTTAATTTTACAACACATTTCCTCCAACTTCATGTTGGTTTGTAACGGATGGCTCTATGTTAATGGAGTTACACTGAAGGAAGATTTGATCGTAGAACCGCCCACATGTATTGAATTTAATTGTGAGCACCAGACAAACTAGTTTTCAGGTTTAGTATTTTTCCATTTTTCGGTTAGTATTCTTCATTTAATTCAACTTCTACTACGAACTTGAGTAGGTGGTGACCACCCACCCTAGATGTACCAAGCAAAATCGTATCCTAACTCTAGGAAGTGATCAGCCATCGTGGATATACCAGGCATGATAACTCCTAGAATGCATATGGTCCCCATTGCGGATAAATTAAACAGAATGATAGGCATAGTTTAATAACATAGGCAATGATCACCCATCGCAAATATACCAAGTATGATCACCCCTAACATTTGCACAGTCCCACATCGTGGATATACCAAATAGGACCATCCCTATACCACTGCTACATAGTGCAACCATATCACCACACATCTTTCCTTTCACCTCCGCACTTATGATTTACAACGTGAGCACAAACATTATCAATTTCATATGACAATTAAATACCTTGTCATATAGGCATACAAGTTCTACTAAATACTTCTAATAAGGATCTAGGCTCATATTTTTATACTAGTAATCATAATAACATTCATATCATCTAGAAGTTCAATATACATGTATATCACAGTAAGGTGCCATTTATACGTGAATCGAGATATACATCAATAGGGATAGCTCACTAACCAAAATAGGCCTACTAGGCTCTACCGAGTCTCGCGTAATACTAACTTTATTATTTAAGAATGATTCTAAACATGTTGACCAAAATTCAACCCTCGGTCAACATGGCCAACGGAACGATCAACCACCCTTGTAATCTAATATGGAAGATCCACCCACTAGATTTCCGATCCATAAGTTCCTAAGAGTCTCAATATGTTTCTAAAACAACTGATTAAAATTTCATGATGATTTTACGATTGGATCTCCGTCAGTCGCAAATTTAAGTGATGGTCAATGATTGGTTCTAAAAACTTAGAAATTCAATTTGGGAAGATACGAACTTCAGATTCCCGATCTGTAAGTTTCTACATCCTCATGTATTACACAAGAAATATATTATAATTTCATAATGATCCAACGGTCGAATCATCGTATATTACAAAGGTTGATAATTTTATGATCCTTTCAATTCGAAAGATCCGTACATCGGATTCCCAATCCACAAGTTTCCAAGGTCCTTACTTAATATGTACAATAACATCCTATAAATTGGTGACGACCCAACGGTCGAATCATCGTCTAGTACCAAAATCGAACGTCAGTATAGTTATCCCCTAATTCGAACAGACGAATCATTGTATCAAGTTCCAACAAATGGACTTTGGATATGAACTCAGGACATTGAGGAAATCTTTCTGTCCAAAATCCAGGTCGAAGAGTTCCCCATGCACCGCCACCAGCGGTGGCTACGGTGAATGAAACACAGTTATCCAACCAACTCTAATTTCCATCAAAGTTCGCAACAAGTGGCTCTCAGTATAAGGACCAATTTCCATACCTATGATGAAGTCTAATTCAATTAGGAAGGCACCTGAAATCCCCTCGAACTGTCGGAAACCCTAAAATGGGTATCCTTTTATTTGACTTTAATGCTGCTCTGTCGTCCCCAAACTTGTTTAGGTCATGTTTTTGAAATGAAAGAGGGAACGTCGATGATTAGTTTGCAGGTGATTGATGGCTGGGAATCACTGGAAAAACGCTAGAATAGCGAACTGTGTTGCCCGTAAAGATTAAAGAAAATTACTGAGCGATCAGACAAAAAACGTTCGGCGAGGGAGAGTTGGTTGGGCAAACTGTGTTGCCCGTAAAGATTAAAAACCCCAAGTTCGGTAAATGGTCGCCGAATTGGGAAGGACCATTCATCGTCCACAAGGTTCTCGGCAATGGGGCATATCATCTTAGAGACCGGACTGGGTAAATTCATAAATTACCAATCAATGGGAATGAGGGTTGATCTTTATAGCTAAATGCCCTTAAGGTGATGAGGGAATGAGGGTTTCAACAACAGCCTTCAATTCTAACCACCTCACTTCACCCATCGTGACCTTGGCATGTCGATTCCTCTTATCCATCTTCAGTTGCTCGACATGCCGCACGTTAGCCGCTTATTCGGTCAGGCAGGATTTACCGCCCAACTCAAAATCTCTTGCTAGCTCAGAAGCAACTGCCGACCTCCGGTATTAAAGTTCCGCAATTTGACGATCAAGGTCGGCCAGCGCTTCTTTTTTCGTCTTCAGTATATTGACCCGTGGACGTAAAGCTTCTTGAACGATCATCGTAGCTTTCAAGTTATATTCGGCCCAAAGAGCTCTCTCGAAAATACAAAATACTCTCGAGTTCGTTCCAGAGCAGAAGATGTTCGAGTAATAGCTTCATTGCTTAACTGACCATCAATCGCAAGATCGTTCAGATATGTCCCTACGGAGTCGAGGCCTTGGCACTCAAGAATTTGTGACGACGAAAGAGATAGCAATTCTTGCAGCTTGACGAGGGCATTTAGTTCGGCCGTTGATACGGAAGGCATTGTTGCGATCGCTGAAGAGCCAGCTGCCCCCGAAGTAGTCGCAATCAAGGCGTCGAGCTCGACCTTTCATGAAGGCTGCACAGGAAGAGAAAATGTCAACAGAGGGAAAGTTATATGGAATGCATAGTAGAGGGAATTTGTTTATAAACCTGCCGAGAGGAGACTTCGACCATGTCCTCTGGTTTATTGCTCGAACCTAGAGAACTTAATGGCCGAGCCCAGTGTCTAAGACTGCTTCTTAATTCGCGCGGCCGATGGAGGTTATCTACATTTGATGGCCACTTAGGTGGCCAAGAAATGTAGATCACACCCTTCGGTGCATAAAATTTTTGATGAAATGAATGATCGGGCACCTGACATTTAATATTTTCCTGAGTTCAGATGCGTCATAATAAGATTAATAAAGAAAGGGGAGTGAGCCTTACAAAAGCTGAGGTAACATCCTGTGGAGGAATGTTGAGGTCTTCATCTTGTGGATGGAGCAGCGTTTCGACCGTCGCCTTAGGCTCAACCAAGGGTCTCTTCCCATGATCGATCGTATGAGGATCTGCTTGAACGGCCACCTCGACCACAGGGGGAGGATTGACGAAATAAAGGTTGGCTGGTCGAGGGTAACGCTCCAGTGAAATTTCGTCACCCTCGTCGCTCTCATCGTCCTGAAATAAAAAGCTGTTATGGCTTAAAAATCGGATAAATGAAGATCATTAACAATAGAATCATACCCCTTCCAGAATGATCGTTGGTCGTTTGATGGGGGATGCCTCGATGGGTGTGGCCGTCTGCTCCAAAGCAGGCATAACGATCGGCTCTGAAGCCACAGCTGGAGCGGCAGCTGGTTCAACCACAACCCCAGTTGTCGGTACGGCTGAGTGAGGAGATGGCAATGATAATTGTTCCGCCGAGGCCTGGACAACCGGAACGGGAAGAGAGACTCTAGGAGCGGTCACTCTAGTAGTCTGGCTGGAGATGACGTGAATCTCCCGTTCCCCCTTTTTCGCTAATCTCTTGACGCGTTTCAAAGGTCGAGGAGCGTCATCTTCCGTCTCGGCGTCTTGATGGGCGGCGTTTGGTCGGCAAGGTTTGCCCGGTGGTTTTAATCTTCTTCGAGGAGGGGGCCAATTTTTTCTTGGCCACCGCCGTGGGGACCACGTCCACTCGTTTCAACACACGACCACCTGAGAGAGCGAAATCTAGTCAATAACTTCAAGCAAGTAGTTGAAGTACAAAGGGAACGACGACAATATACCTTGGGTCATTTCTTTGGATTGGGCAGCAAATGCTTGTTGGGTCGGTTGCCGAAGATTTTATTGACCACGTCTTCGGCCGAGACCCCAAAGAAGTCGCAAGTGTACTCTTCCCACCAGTCCCCAAAGGTGTCAGTGCCCAGAGATTCAGGTACGGTCGGTCGGAGTCGAAATTTTTTACACTTCTCTTGAAACTCTTGTTCCGTCGTTTTACACTCCCTCTCAGAGGAGCCAGAAATGCGTCATCCACTTAAAAGAAAGCGAGAAGCGAGTAAGGGTACTGGGCAACCTTGGAAGTAGCCGAGCTGCCGGGCAACAAAATGAGGATAATAGACCTCTCAACTGGCTCGGCGAGCGTTGCAATCAAGGGGAAGGTTACGTGTTAACACGAACGACCCCCAGTGTTGACGAAGATCAGCATCTTCGGTCTCATCCCATGCTGACTTCGGAAGCCTGATCGAGGTAGGGTATTCTTGACGCCAAGATATTAAGAATTCGTCATCGGAAATGACGTCTAGGCCGAAGAAGTGTTTAAGGACTTCATCGGCCTGGTGAGGAGGTGCCGGTTGATGGGCCAATTGAGGACCATGCGCTGTGGCAGATTGAAAGACGAGAACTTCGGGCCGAAGGGTGGAGAAATAAACCTGCAGCCAGATTTGGAATACCCAGAGGGGTCCGTTCTGGTGCGGGTCGATTTTGTTAGTGGTTGTTTTGGCCAAAGAACGGAATAGATTGGCAAGGATGGCTAAACTGAGAGCCAAGGAATGACCACTAACCAAGGCTTGAGTCACCGGCATGTTCTCAACCAAACATTTATTCAACTTGGTACAACAGATAAACTTGTTGTACCAGTAGAAAAAGAAGGCTTCGTGCTCGCCTTTCCTCAAGTTCGCCTCCCCACGGCCCGCGAAGTGGAGGATGAAGGTGTTGTAGTTGAAAAAGTTCTTATGCAATTTTTGAACTTCTTCTTTTAAGGGCTTCTCACCTTCTCGGCTGAGCGTCTCCACGGCCCGGTCGTCGAACAGTGCTTTAAAGTCGAGGTTTTATGGGCACCTGAAAGGGCAGCATCTACTGAGAGGCTAGATGGGGAAGTCCCAAGGATAGCTGAAATATCAAGGACAGTGGGGCTGAGAGGGCCGAAAAGAAGGATCATGGTGTTAGTGGTCGAACACCACAAACTCAGAGTCGCCATAAGCAGCTCTTTATCCATAATGATCTTCATAGTCGAGCGCTTGATGGCGTCATAAATACCAAGAGCTTCCCATTCTTTGCCGAAGAATGTTTCCATTCGTTCGACCCAGGCTGCAGTGGTCGAGGGCCAAGCTCCTTGGGGTCGTGCCAAGCACCACTTCGACCAATCAAACCCTTGCAGCAAGGGTGTTAGGCACTGTTCCTTGAGGAGGTTGGTGATGCACGATGGCACTGCATCTTTGAAAAGTGACCCTAGAATTTGATGAGTGGTGTTTAGGTCGCTCTCGAAGCATAGTGTTTTGATAGTGTTTCGGTCGATGAAGTCCTTACATTTGTTGCACTCGTCGGAGAGCTTGGAGATTAATGATGCCATTGATGAGGATTCAAAGATTCGCGTGAGTTTAAAAGGGGTTTGCGAGAGATAAGCTTGAGATCTTCTGGTTTTGATAAAGCAGGAATGGCGAAAGAAAGTTTCAAAGTTTCGAGGGGCGTATAATGCAACTGAAGGAAATTCAGGTATTTATAGGCATTTCAGAAGGAAGATCAAACGTCTGGTATTCAGAAGCGCTATATTTTTGAATTTGAAGGAAAAATCAACCGGGAAATGGCCAATCATTTCGGATCTTTGGAATCTTGAAGGATAAGATCGAGGTTTTCAGGGATTTGGGACGCATGATTGCGTGCGACGGCTGATTTAATGCATTGATGAGGAAGAAACGTTTCGACGGGCGCACATTTTCGAGGGCCATGATTAAGAGTTGTTAGGGTTATCAGAAAATCGACACATAGCAGGACATCGGGAACAACAGAAATTGTGTAATCATATCTCATAAATGCGCATAGTAAAGGTTATCGAGGCAATTAGGTCTAAAGGAAAAAAAAAACGCTTTCGCTTCTTCAAGGTCGAGATTCGATCGAGGATTGGCGGTCGACGACCTCAGAAGCGAATGGGCAATGTTTGGGCCCAAAATAATATTGTTGGGCCAAGTGTAGGTTTATGCTCGGCCGAAAGCCGTCTTAAAAAATACTATGGGCCGTCTAGTAATCCCGGGCCATTCAGCAAGGGTGGTCGAGTCGTATCACAAGAAGGGGTAGTTCAGATAAACAAAGGGGTCGAAGAAGTCCTAGTGCAATTAGGATTCTCGACCAACAATGAATAAAGCCTTAAAAAGGGGTGAGTTCAAAGTCCTAATGACGGTAAGGTTGGTCGAAGCAGAGTTGGAACGGAACAAGAAGTCCCAATCCAAATAGGATTTTAACTCGATCTCAAGAATGAGTTGGTGCTATAAATACAAGATATCATGAAACAATTCGAGATCTCCGATTCAACACACAACTGCCCTGCGCAAAACCTCTCAAAACATCTTGAGATTTTTATTTTCTTTTCCCTCCACCAACACATCTTCAGTTTGGATAAACAGCACTGTGGAGGCAACCGGCAAACACCTTCAGTTTAGATAAACAACACTGTTGCCGTAGAATCAGCCGACCGCGAAGCACCTTCAGTTTGGATAAACAGCACTGCGTCGAGGCCGACTGATTATCTATCCCAGTCTCGGTCGAGAAGGATTTTCGAATGCTTATTGGCAGAGGTCATCTCATTAGCCTTCTCGGCGAAGTGAGGTGTTACCAGGTTACTACATTCGGCACCTTGAGAGCCGAATTTGATATTGATCTTCGCAGAACTAGCAGCCTTGTCTTCAGGCTTGAGAATCCAAAGGTCGAGATTTGTTCCTTCCTTGGCCACAATCGCAAGATCAAGAAGTCAGCAGCACACTCAACACAACATCAACAAATTTTACTCCTCGGCCGAGCTTGGCCGACGAGTTGGCACGCCTCGCATTCAACCGAAGGACATAGTTAGCTTATTAGTTATTCGGCCTACGCGCCACGTAAGTTTTGTAATTTTTAGGGTCAACAACTTGTAGTAAATCCATCATTTGCTAATTAGGTACACCATTTCTATAAGTATACCACCATGAAACCAAAAAAGAAAAAAGCACGCAATTAATAAAAAAATATTATTAAAGAAAAAAAAAACCGCATAGGCCGATTTTTAGAACACTGATTATATAAACAATCTCCATTATCTGGGTTTTCCCTGAGAAAATTTTGAAAAAAAAAAAAGAAAAGAAAAAGGTTTCTCTCTTATCTTGTATTGTTTAAGTTGCTAAATTAAGAGTTTCTTAAAAAGTTACCCATCAATTAGCTACTTATGTGTCTGTGCTTGCATTATGTAAAATTGTAGTGGTAAAACTTGACGTTGAGCATTTTTTTATTTTTTTTACTCTAATTCATCACCTAATTGTATCCAACATGCTCAAGATTTGTAGTTGGTTAAAACTTTAAGGCTATGTTTGGGTGAGGTTCCGAGGGATTAATGCTAAAAGGAGCACAAATTAACGTGTAACATTATCTCTATACTAAAACCCAAGTTGAAAAATACTGTTCATTAATTGTACAAGGGCGGAAATGCCCTTCTATTCCTTAGTGTTCTGACTTTTTTTTTTACCATTTTATCCTTCACTAACAATTTTCGACCAAAAATATCATTTCGTGTTCGGATCATATTGAAAAATCTGGAAAATGATCATCGTTGGATCCTTTTTCTGGGAGTCCTCTCGTAATCCTGAGCGTTCATCGTACATTGTGCGTTCAGTTTTCGTTATGTACTATTTATATTTAATTTTAAACCCAATTTTTAATTTTAAAATAATTTTTAACTGTACAATATACGATGAACAGTCAGAATTACGTATCCTGATCACAGGAAATTGATCCGGCAAGATTTTATTCGAAAAATCTCTCCTCCAGCCGGATCTCTGGAATTTTCCTTGGTTCCTATTACCCAACCCATCCCTCTGACTCACCATTACAACCCCACTAATTCCTCTCCCCCTCCTTCCCACGCCTAATTCACTCAACCCTCACTTCTCTCTACCCCACTCAGAAACCAACCCCAACACCGCCCCCCCCCCCCCCCCCCCCCCAACTCTCCTTCCAGCAAAACCGAGAACCACCACGATATCACCTCCAAACACCACCCAAATTCACCAAAAAATAACGTCCCTGGAGCATTTGCGCTGATTCCAGTTTCTTTAGTGATTTCCAAGAAACGCAGTCTGCGATGCCTGTTCCTGATTTAAGAAGATTTCTCAAGCGACTGTAATTTCATGGTAAGTTGGCTTAAAGCAGTTCCAAAATTTGGGATATTTTTAGGATTGAACGGCATGGATATATATAGTTCGTTGATTGCTCTGCTGCAGTTTCAATTGTCGTTATGTCGCGGTCGTTCCTTGGTTACTGCTGTCTGCCTATGCCAGTGATGCCACCGATTTCTCACTTCTGTTAAATTTCAGTTTTTCGATTCAGTAGATGTATTAATGGAACGCTGGCGTGGAGTTTTAAAGGTCCCGTTGAACCCTAACGCCAGGACCTGCTACCAAGTTGCAGCATCTCTCTGCCTATCACCTTCTTCCAACACACTGACTGTAAGTTCTGGATACTCAACCTTTGAAGCACTTATTGCATTTTTCCATTACGCATATTGTTGAGATTATCGCATTTAAGAATGGGAAAAACAAGAACAAACTCCGGAAATCAAAAAACAAGTAACCAAGATAAATTACACCAAGAATTTATGTGGTTCAGCAATATGTGCCTACGTCCACGGGACAGTAACAACAATCTTTCACTATATCAATAATGCGTACAACCAATAATCATGCCAAATCTCTAGAACTAGGATTTGACGAAAAACCTGAAAGAACAAGAACAAGAAATACACTATCTCTTTTCTTTTCTCTCGCACACACTTTTCAATATTCTCTCACTGTAATCCCTAGAGTGGTATACAATTTATTGTTTTGCTCCCTCCAATTCAAAACTAGTACAATAGCCCCTTTATATAGACATAATAAAGGTCTTCTTCAATAAGGATTATTAATCCTAATTTGAATCTAGTTATGAATCCTACTCCAATTGGGAAAACAATTTAATCCTCTAAGACTATTAATTCCCAATAGACTTAGGACAACTTATCATGGGCTGAAAAAACCTAACACATATCTGATCACAGCTTCTGCTTTTTCTACAAAATGTTAGAAATACATCGCTACTAATTTCATATGAAGAGTAGTGTATAAGTGATGGATTATCCACTTTTTCTTCGGGGCAGCTCTTACACCTTACCCAATTTTGTCTCTTTTCTGACTTATGAAGACTTGGCTGTATCTTATACTTTTCCTGGGAAGCAGGTTCCTTCAGCAAATGCCATATTTTTCAATGGAGACCGAGTGGCAGGAACCGAGAATCCGGTGATCGAGAGGCTATCTGACTTACAAAATATAGCTGAAATACTGGTTTCAAAGATTGGTGGTTCAACCAATGCTTGGGTTATTGACGCTTCTGTTTTCAATGGGCCTTTTGCTGTGTATCGGGACTTTATTCCATCTGTTAATCAATGGGGAGAGCCAAAATCGTACTGCCCTATTGGATACCCGGCTTCTGGGACCATTATTTCCCTCCTGTCAAGTTGCCTTGAAGAGGTATATATCGTACTTCATTGGCCTCTTCAAAATTTTATATTTCTTCACTTGATGCTTATAGAAATAATTAAAGATATCAACCTAATGTAGTATTGTTTCTGGAATTTCTTGGTTGTTTCCTTACGACATAAGTGGCACATTTATGGGGAAGAGGGGAGTGTTAGTCATTATGAATCTAAAATTGTACTATTTATGATCCATATTTTAAATTGAATTGGATAAAACGCATTTTATCTCTCCAACATAAGAGGCTATTAGACGATTCTTATCTCTTAAACTAAATTTCTGATGATGGCAGGTGAAGAAGGACAATGCGATACAGAAAGAACAACTCCAACAAGGAATATCCACATCGCATAATCAAACCAAAACATTACTTTTTGGATTTAGTAAGGGTGGTACTGTCATTAACCAGTTAGTTACTGAACTTGGGTTCTTGGATGTCAAATCCTCTGGAGGTGCATCACTCATGGAGGAAAAGCGAATTGGCGTGGAAGAAGGGATTCATATCGTACCTAGTACAAAAGAAAGCCTTTTAAGCAGCATCAGAGAAATCCATTACGTCGATGTTGGATTAAATTCACCTGGTGCATATATCAGTGACCAAAGTGTGATTGAGAAACTCTCAGAACGCCTGATACAAGGAGCTGCAGCAATCCGTTTTATCCTACACGGGACACCGAGGCAATGGCGTGACAACAGGCGAGCTTGGATATTCAAAGAAAAAGAACAGTTGGTTCATCTGCTGGAGTCTGAAGCTCAGAGAAGTGGAGGAAAATTGCAGGTGTGTGAGCAATTTTATTTTGCTGATAGGACTCCAAATTTACAGATGCATTTTGAAATAATTGAAAAGTTGGATTTGAGTTAACAGCTATAAAAATGTAGACATGATTGCTGAGGTTATGCTATGAAAGTGGAATAAAAAAAATGGTAGTTTATAATAATGCATACCAATTTTTTTCTCTCTTTTTTACCAAATGATAAGGGCGGTGGCTCAGGCCGCTCCCTTAAGCGTCCCCACTCTTCGACAAGTTGAAATCGTGGTGATAGTTTATGGGCGGTGCTTATCCTTGGATGCAGGTTTCTCTTCGATTACCCTCAAGTCTGAGTCTGCAGTGAGTATATATGTACTTTAGTGTTGCTTGTAGCTCGTAATTTGGGTAGGTTTGCCTTGAATTGTTAATGACTTCCATAACTAGGTCCTTTTCTTAATGAATGCATTATTATTGTGGTAAAGAATAAACAATCAATCATTTTTATGATCAAATGATAAGTTAGTATTATAACATGAACTTGTAAGAAAACAACACTCTTAAGCATAACAATTAACGCTAAACTGTGGAAAAGTAAATTATTATTGAAATAAAAATCTGTTTAATTACATATGGGAAATTAACAACTGATATAGTCCCACTTTTTGGAGGCAAAGTCAAATTGACAGTCTGAACAAAAAGATGCTGGAGTAAGCAAACTCCAGCATAAGGTGGCGGCATTGGCGAATGTAGTGGGAGTGGGTATGATGACGGTCATGATGGAGCGTTCCAAGGCAAGTTCGAACCAAGATAACGATACAGCAATGGTGTACAAGTGGGAGAAGAAGATGATGGGGTATATAAGGGTGAGTGCAGACCATAGTGAGGAGAGAGCAGTGGGATATTAGCGGGATAAAGTGGAGTATATAAAGAGCATCGATTATCATAAGGAGATGGCCATGGAGTGTATGAGGGAAAAAATGGAGGAGCATCATAATAAGGTGGCAATGGAGTATAAGTGGGATATGATGATGCCGGTGCAGTACTGCTTGAAGGTGTAAATGGAACAAAATAAGGAGGCGGAGGATATCGATACAACAATGAAGTTAAAGCAGGAGAAGATGGCGGAGAAGGTAAAGGCAACAAAGTAAAGGTAGGAGAAGATGGAGGAGTAGTTAACGGCGAGGATGGATCACAAGGAGGAGGCAACAAAGTAAAAGCGGGAGAGGATGACGGAATAGGTGAAGGCAACGGAGTAGTTGACGGCGAGAACAGACAACAAGAAGGAGAGGGCAGTTCAGAATTGCTTTCAATGGAATTAGGGGTTGCACAAGGACTGTAAGGAATAGTTTCCCAAGACAAAAAATCGTCATCGTCGCCACTCAGCTGATAATCAATACTTTCCCAGGAACATAAATCATCATTCTGGTCAACACCACCCACTTGTGCAGGATCATACATTGCTTTTGGTTCGGGGATTGCACTCTCTGGCTGGGGCATCGTAACAGGAATTGGTACCGGACGTCGGCTTTGAAACCCGGGATTGAATTGTCCTGTCCTCTCCATGTTGGAATCCATGATTGTGGAACAAGTTGAAGAAGTTGAGCACCACCAATTCGACAAATATTGAGTATGATATTGTAAGTTTAGGCTTTTTGTTTATATATATATTGACTAACTTCAGGGTTTATATATGTATATATAGGGTTTTCCCAACCCTAATCCACATGAAGAGAGGAGTCAAAGGGTTTTCCTAGACCTAGTCTATCTCTACTTTCTTACTCGGCCTAATCCGTAAATACTTGGGGTTAGGCCGAAGATCTAACAAGTACCTGGGCTAGGTCAACATCTGCCCCAGCAATAAAACAGTTTATTGTCACGTGATATGTCAGCTTAATAATATTATATTATGTGGAGAAAAATTTGCAATAGCATTGTTTTAATATTAGGCCCTTATATTGTGGTGACGGTGAATCTATTCATGTCTTTTCTGAATTTGGTAAATAAAAATTTGGTGTAAAGTTTCATTTGTGTGAGAAACTTTATTTTACATAAACTGATTTGTAAATGCACTTTGAAATAAATTAGAAATGGAGGTGAATTAAACTATTATACAATTGTAAATTATCATTACAGCTCTATTGAGGAGTGTCAATGTAGGTTGCTTCGGATCCACATTCTCAAAGAGACTAGAACCCGGGCATTTCCTCAAATGCTTAAGAATTCCCGTCGTCCCATGAATTATAGGGTGTGCCGGTACTAAGAGTTTGCAATGCTTGCATTCGGCCATGAAAGATTTCTCCCCATTATTATCGGTGATCGTTACCCTCTTAGCATCATTCCACGCCGGACTTGGACCCTTTCTCCTATTGCCCTTTTTCCGAGGAGGACTCTCCCATTGTCTCACTACTTCTTCTTCTTCTACTTCCTCTTCCCCCTCTTCCCCCACTTCTTCTATTTGTTCTAATGCAATATCCTCCTCCATATCCGGATCATCATCCCAACAATCTTCATAATAATCATTATGCAAATAATCTTGAGGTGAGGGAGTGCCTAGTTGAAGAGTACCACTAGGTTGGGTTTGTTTTCGTTTTCCTAATACCGAGACCATAGGTGTACTAGATTGGCTACTAGACCCGTCCATCCTAAGTCCTAACAAATAAAATAACAATGCACATTAATATATCACAACCACAGTTCAGCATATATCCAAATTCCAATCAATAAATAAAATAAATGGTTCAAAAATCTGAGCATTCAACATAGAAAATTGACATAGTTAATCTAAAAGTATACTTAATTAATTTCCCCACATTTCCTCAGTCATGTAATTTTCTCTAGATGAAAATATATAAATTTTACGTTCATTTACTTAAAAACATCAATTGCCGAAAGAATTCCCCTGTATATAAGAAGAAAAATGGAAAAAATAAAAAAAAGGACACATTTGTCGAAAATAATAGGAGGAAAATATATTGGTTCAGTTACACAGCATCAAAACACTTACTAAGACAATTGGAGGAGCTATCACCACAAGTAAATAATATTAAATGCAAGAAACAAGAAACAAAAAAGAATGTAAGAACTTACGTCAATGATTTCCCATTAAAGACAATTGGAGGAGCTATCGCCGCAACAATACAAAATCCAATGTGGAGCTGCCACACGAAAACTGATTAAAATCAGATTGGTAAGTCAAGCATAATAAGTCAAATAGATACAGTATCAGTACATACCATATAGAACATGAAAAACCAACCAAACTTCAGGGCACTATCTGTCCTGCAAGTTGGAAAAAATACACCTCAACACAGTCAGCAGTGCATGATATTACCGGGTTCAGTTTAACAAATAAAAACAACACATTACATTTCCATCCACATAGATAACAGTGACATCATACAACTGATTATCTACCTATTTGTACAACAAATGAGATGGGACAAGGTCCCATAGATCATAAACTTCTTCATAAACTATAAAGATGCATAAATGCAGCAGTATATTTTTGAAAAGTTACAATCATGGTAGCTGCATACAATAAGGCACACCCCGCCTCAATATCTATGGATTAACGAGAGGAAGTATCTACCCAGAAGAATCAGCTTCAGATGTATCTCAATTCACTGCAAATGCAAAAGATGTACCAGCAGAATCCAGATTTTCCGAAGCAGCAGGGTTTTCGAAAACCATGCATGCAGACATGAACATGCACTCAGAAGATCAGGCACTTAAACTTACAACAGACAATCCACAAATTGACACAAGGTAAAAGTTACAATAACAACAAATAACCCACAAAAGTTGTGGAAACGGTCTTACTATTTATGTTTGACCCCATTATGATATCAATGAAATATACCTTCCACTCGTGCTGGTATTTGGAGATTAAAAAGCACAAGAATTTTTGTTTATTAGTGATTGGTAATCAAGTGAACCACTTATTAGTCACTGAAACAAGGTATACCATACACAGTAGAAACAGAAACAAGACCACAGGCTGGACAAGTGATGTACCACAAGAAATATAGTAGTTCGTAGATATAAGTTGATCCAAAGAAATGTAATCTCCAAAGGACGGATTCATCATCCCATACAAACAATAAATACAAGAATATTTATACGAACAGTCTTGTTTCGTAATTATTCTACTCTAACAACAAGCCAAAAGCCCTCAAACGGTCAAACCATAATTTATTTGCTACCCTAGGCTCTCTAATTATTCCTTTCAAAATCTAACATCTTAGTAGAAAGCACCTTATGTCTAAAACTTTTACGGATTTTCCCCTTGGTATAATCTGGATTTTTCAGTTTTTTAGTTTTCAGGTTGGACTGGTTGGTCTCTGCACTTTGTGGGGATTTCTAGGTTGTAGTTATATCTGCTGTTTTTTACCTTTGTTTGTCTCACTTCGTAGTTGTTTTGGCGGACCTCTAGTCAATCGTGTCCCCTCCAGTAATGCTTATCATTTTCTTTGATAAATTATATTTCCTATAAAACATGGAAAAACAAAAACTGGCATAAAAAAGCGTCTTAAAAATCTTAAAAATCGGGAAATCACTGGAAAACTTTGAAGGGTCAGTAAAAGTTCTAGAGAGAGAGTGAGACTCAGACTCAGTGCTAACGGCATAAATTAATTACCTAATTTGGGTGAGAGTGAGACTCAGACTCAGACTCAGTGCTAGATTGAGAGTTCTGTCTGTGAGGGAAAATTGCCCGAGAGAGAGAGAGATCGCAACTCGCAAGTGTCGCCGTGTCGGAGACGATTCGTGAAGGAATCGTGAAGGAAGGCTGGAGAGTTCTGTCCAGCGATTCGTGTCGGAGACGATTCGTGAAGGAATCGTGTCGGAGACGATTCGTGAAGGATGCTTTGGCGTGGCGCCGGTGGCTGGGTGTTGATTTGTGAAGCTGGGTGGTGGTGATTCACTGATTTCTGGTGAAGGAAAGCTGGTGGCTCATGGCTGCGTTTCAACTTCAAGCTACGGAAGTGAAAATTGAAATGGGATCTAACCTAAAAACAAATGAACGGCACAGATTAAATCTAAAACAATGAACGGTTGAAATAATTCTCTTATAATTAAAAAATAATATATATATATATAATATTTATTTCTATTCGGTATGGGAATACCGAAAAAATGGAGATGTAATACCGAATCCCATACCGAAAATTTTGGTTTGGTTCGGGATGACATACCGAAATTTTCGGGAATTTTGGTTTGGGATTTTTTTGGTTTGGGATCGGGATTTTTTCGGTTTGGTTTGGGATTTTTGGGATTTTTTTCCAGCCCAATGAGGACAGAACATGTCATGCTCTATTATAATTTATATTTTCTATTCAAAGAAATAATTTGAAAATTTAAGCATGAAAATTTCCTAAAAATTACTTAATGGGCATCATATACAGATAAGATCCCCAATTAGATAATATTGTGTAACAATTTATGTTCTGGGATTTACATATACCCATAATTGCTGTTATAATTGAAATTGGGAAGGATTTTATTTTTTCAAAAAATAAATACTGATTTGATTGGTTATGTATCAATTTGTAAGTGCTGTAATTATATTATATAAAAGAGGGTAAATTAATGAAGTTATTTACAATTAAATGATGAAAATATTGTGTTTGTTGTTTGTACAACACATGCATCAAATGCTTTCTGCACTTCTCATTTACAAGAATCACTAAAAAAAATAGTCATTGAATTGAATGAATAAAAGAGAATCAACATATAAAAAAAAATGTGTAGAAGTGTGCGGGAGAAAAAAATGAGTGGTAATAATATGTCTTGCTAAGCCGTCCCTTGGGATATTGAAATAGATTCTAAAAAGGGGAAAACAAAAGGGAGATCCTTTGGGATCTTGAAATAGATTCTAATAAAGGGAAAACAAAAAGGAGATAGATGGAAGAATCTAAAACAATACAAGTTGGGGTAAATTACATTTTCGGTCACCTTCAATTGAGAGGGCTAAAGGTTCAAAAGTAAAAAAATGGTCTGATTTGTCAAAAACTCATTTCTAATTGATGGTTGGACTATTATTATATGAAGCCCACCAAGCTATTATTTGGCCAAAGAAACATCAGGCTGACCAAATGTAGTCTCATTCTTAGATCTTTTTGGCAGTCTAGCTCCTTAATTGTAATAATTTATTCAAATTCAGTTGCTACATTTGAAAACATCGAATGGTATTTTAATTAAATTAACAACTAAATTTAATGGAGGCCTTTTAGCCAAAATAGTTTATGAGATCTTCACTTTGATCCCTAAGATTTGAAATCAACACAAGTAGTCTCTGAGATTGTCAATCATCAATCATTTTGGTCATTCCGTAAATAGTTATGCTAAATAAGGATTAAAATGACAAAATTACCCTCAATTTAATAAACAATAGACCAAAATAACTTAATAAAAATTGAGGATATTTTTATCATTTTATCCTTATTTAATGAAGATTTTTCACACGATGACCAAAATGATTAATGGTGGACAAGTTCAGGGATCAATTCTATCGATTTCAAATCTCAAGAACCAAAGTGAGGAGTTATGCAAATCTCAAGAACCATTTTAGCTAAAAAGCCTTTAATGTATAAACTTAAAACTAATAAATTGTTGAGAGGGTTATGTTTAGCCTATTCGGTTAGATATAATCTATGAGTATGGTCTGACACTGTTTATTTAAAAATAATTTCTTGCAATGTTATAATTCTCAACAGAGCTATAATTTTGGACAAAGCTATATTTAATCATTTCAGTTGAAGATAACCTTACTACCTCAACTTTGAATTACATAACAAACAACTTTTTTGTACGACAGTCCACATGGACCTCCACTAGTTTAGAGTCCAATTGGTGGGAGATGAGAGATGAGAAATCTTCAAATTTCTTTGGTCACCCTTCTCCTTCACATTATCACCCTCTCTTCCCCTGTTCTCCCTCAAATTTTCCATTTTCAATGTATCAAAATACAAAAAGAATTACCAATTAATCGACTTATAAATTACCCAAAATTAATCAAAATTATCAACAAAGTAAAGCAGTAACTTCACTAGCCAAATAGAAAACATAAGTAAGAAAAACAAAAACAAAAACAAATGTGTTAAGTCCTTATAGTTAGATTAGATATTCAGTATAAAGTTATAGAGGTATTTGTCGGTTTGCTTCCCGAACTTGTAAAGAACTACCAATTTTTCTCCTGAACTTTAATTTTGCCAAATGACCCTCCTGAATTTTTATAATTGGTCAATTTCTCTCATGAACTATAACTTTAGCTGATTACACTTCCAAAATTTTATAAATAACCAATCCCCCCAAGTGTTGAATTTTAAAACTTTTCATCCAATTTTTATTCATCCGATTTTCCATTCTTTTTGCCCCATACAATGGTCATGTGGTGCCTATGTGATCAAAATGCTAGTGTCAGGAGGAGAATTGGTTATTTGTAATAGTTCAGGAGATAATCGGCTAAAATTAAAGTTGCGTTTATTCAAAACATGTCTCGTTATGAACACATTCGCGTTGTCATCAAGTTTCGCTTACAAGAACAAAACAATTGTGCAGTTCTGTGTACTCTCATTCATCTCAGAGATTATGATGTTGGACATAAGAAACGAAGACGAATCGCAAACGTTAAACCAGTTATAGCTGCAATGTTTTGTGCAAAACTAAACGTCATGGATATTAAACCTTATGGAAAGCACAAAGTTAAATGAGTACATGTTTTATTTAGAGAGTTACTAGATCCACTTCATTGTCTTATTTTCTCACCCACGTTATAATCTCATCCACTTAAAAAATTAAAAAATTAAAATATTATTTCCTCACCCACTATTATTCTCAAAATAACCTTTAATATATACATACATATGAAATTATAAAATTGTCTCTTAAAAAATATAAACAAATAATATGTAAATGAAAACTATTAAGGTTTACAAATTCAAAAGAATTCGACAACGACAAATTCAAAATTTACGATGGACAAATTCAAATTACCCACACACAAATTATTCTTCTACCTTTTTAATGGAAACATAATCTTCTACCTTTTCCGTAGAAGTGTCATCTTCCACCTCTTAAATGAAAAAGTCATCTTCTAAGTTCATTGATATTTTTTTTACTTTCTTTGAATGAAAGGAGATGAAAATATGAGTTAGGGTTTACGGTAGACAAATCGTTTCCCACACCCAACTTTTTTTTTTTTTTTTAAATTAAGCAAAACAAGATAATTAATGTCCTTATCAATCTTTTTGCAAATGGATAAATTTGTAATTAAAAAATTCATTAAAATGTGGGTGGGAAGATAAGACATTGGAGTGGGAATAACATCACTCTTTATTTAATGCTTCCAGGAAAAGAAAAAACTAGTACCAAAGCTAAACAAAAAACTCACATTCTTTTTTGGAAAAAGTTTGACTGTAGCAAAACTACAGTCAAAACTCCCTCAACTTTTATTAAACAAGAAGTCCAAAATTACAAGCAAACCAAAGGCCCAACTTACAACTACACACAACCAAAAAAGGGCCGAAACCAACAGCAAAACATAAAGAGGCCCACAACAGTGAAGCCCAAAAAAACACACAACAGCCAACGAGAACTTCTACTAAAATCTCCTCCACTAACAGAGATTCAAGCCAGCCACCAGAAACGACATCCACCACCGAGTATCGCCGCCTCAGACACGACCGCCAACCCTGAACAGCAACCAGATCATAGCCATTAACAGGAGATAGTTGGCACTAAAGAGGGATTAGCCAACTACCAGTAAGAAGCTCGTGGAAACCCATGAGCAACAATGTCGAAAACAATAGACAACAAGGAGAACGTGGTGGTGTGGTACACCCGAGCCAAGAAAAACACCTCAACTCTACACACGAACTCAGAAGGAAAAATGGCTGAAGATCAGATTGAGGAAGAGATGAGGAGAGGTATATTGATGGCAGATGAAGAACAGGACAGATCCGAGGGGAAAATAGGGAGAAGCATCAGGAGAAGCAAAAAGAGAAGAAGAAGAACAGAAGAAAGAGGACACGATAGAGAAGGAGAAAAGAGGAGAAAACAAAAGAAGAAAGAGAAAAGTGGCAACCGAGTCTAGCCGAAGCCAGAGTCGACGCCTGAGAAGGTGGACAAGATGAAGACCCTCACCAAAAGGGAGAAGAAACTCTTACAGAAGGAGAGAAGGTCTCTCACAGAAGGAGAGAGAGTAGCTCCAAAACTTTCTTGAGAGAAAGCTTAGTCAACTTTGGCTTTGGGTTTTGTTGACAGGGTGACAGCTTCTGGCTCCCCACCTTTGGTTTCTTCTATTAATACTAATTAAGCGTATAACATAAATCATAAATTCGTCGTCCACTCATATTATAACACATAGATTTATAAACGATATGTAATGGAGTTCCAGCATCAGACAACTTTTCTTCTTGCATAATGCCTCCAATTCTTTGGTACAGCACCAGTAATCCGGATGGTGTGAGAGTGGGTTGGGCCCAATAGTGGGCCAAGTTAGCTTGACAAATCAGGGGGTGGGGTAGGAGAAGTTTTTTTGTGTTTGGACCTGCATGGCTGAGGTGATTCGGTTTCTGGACGTTAAAATTCCTCTCGTTCTCAATTCTTGGTTAAGTCTTTCTTGTTTTAATTTGATTATTGGGGGGCTGGAAGGTGGATTGGAATTTCCAATTCCAACAATAAAAAATTTTAATTCAAATACTTCTAAAAGAATGGGATTGAAATTGGAGACTATGAAAATTTCAAATTTCCGATCTGTTTTTTTGAAAGGTTCCAAACTTATGTCAATTTAATTTATAGTTAGCTATTAAAATAGAGACATTTTTACTCTAAAAGTTACTCCTAGTACTATTTACTTACAACACTTTTTTTTTTCTTTTTAATTAAAACTCAAAATTTTCAAACTATTTTCATTAGTTTTCTTATTAAAATGCACGTATATTAAAAAAGATAATCATACTCTTTTCTTTTGTGTATGATCAGAGTTCTATTCATCCCTCAACGGTTCTTTGTGCTATTAATACTTCAATGGGAGCTTTCTCTAAAGTTGTCCGTAGGCCTTCACTGGCCCCTGGAACTCTGCTACTCAGTGATCGAATGTCCAGTTGGTTCCCTCTTACCGTGCCCTATTCATAAGTCAATGTCGATGCTAGTTGGTCAGCTCGGACATGCTCTGGTTTTGTGAGGATTTTCATTCGGGATGTTGAGGGTTCTTTTGTGGCTGCACGAAGGCATGCTATTCGCGCTCCATCGGTGGGCGCTGCTGAAGCTGTTGCAATCCTCAAAGTATGCTAATTTGGTCTAGCATTGGGACTTACACAGGTTGTTGTCGAATCGGATTCTCATCACTCTATTAATGCTCTGTTAAACTCAATTGAGAATGGCAGCTGGGAGGCTTACCCTTCTTTAATGCATGCTAAACGGTTAGGGGAGTCTTTTCAAGACTGTCGCTGGTTTTGGATTCCAAGATCAGCCAACATGGCGGCGGATTTTGTTAACTGAAGCAGCCAGCCATTGTAGACTTGTTAACTGAAGCAACCATTGTTGACTAAAGAATTAGGAAATCATACATGTTTTCCATTGTAATTAATAAAGTAGTTGTAAGCTGTAAAGTAAGGTATAGGCAGTAGTTTCATAGCAGTGTTTTTATGACTTCTTGTACTGGTTTCATACCTGATCATCATTGCTTGTATTCCTATATAAATCCTCCGATTGGGAGATGAATAGATCAAGAAATTAACTCTATTTTGGCATGGTATCAGAGCCATTCTGATCCAAAAGGAGTTTCTATTCTAATTAACCTACTGGCACTACTGCCATCTACCCCATAAGACCTGCAGAATAGCAGGTCTTCTACTTTCATACGAATCCAATCTCTCTTTGGCCATATCTGCCAACATCACTACCCATATTGAGCTTGTTAACCATATACATTCCGCTGCATCTCTACCCATCTTCTGTCCATTTGCAATATCTCCACGAACCCATAAAACTTTCCAAAAAAAAAAGAAAACAAAAATTTTAAATACTACCCCATACCCTATAAACCATACCCGTTGGAATCACCCAACAAACCCGTGCCATTGCCTCTTCCTCCTTGCATTTTGTTCCTGCATCTCTCTCAGTGAGACTGACTCTCTATTGTTTCAATAAAGAGAATTCGTTGCAGTAGTAATGGGTGACTCCAAGACCACTGTTTCAGCTGCTGTTACACAAAATGATATGTCTCTGCATATCACCCCAGACAAGTTGGATGGGTCCAACTATTCCTCGTGGTCCCAAAGTGTCCGCATCTACATCATTGGCAGAGGCAAATGGTCTTATGTCAGTGGAAAAAATAAGGCACCAGCAGAAGCCGATGCGTTGTATGCTATATGGGAGGAAGAGAATGCCATGGTTTAATCTTGGCTTCTCAACTCCATGACTAGAGATTTGCGGGCCATTTTTCTCCGACTCTCTACTGCAAAAGATGTTTGGGATGCTGTTACCCAAACTTACTCAATTGAAAAAGATGCATCAAAATTATATGAACTTCGCCGTCAAGCACTGGTGACTCGCCAGAATGGTGAGCCTTTATCTGCATATTATGGTAAACTCCAGCAAACATGGCAAGAAATAGATTTCTTACGTCCTGGAAAATTGAAATGTGCTGATGATGTTGCTGCTCGAGAGACAGAAATTTCAGAAGAAAGATTGTATGATTTTCTGGCTGGCCTTGATCCTCATTTAGATCATGTTCGCAGTCAAGTTTTGACTCAAACACCTTTGCCATCTGTTCGTGTTGCTTATGCTCTTGTGAATGCTGAAGCAAGTAGGCAAACCATTATGTTGGTTGGCCCACAAGTGGAAGGATCAGCCATGGTAGCTGCTCCGTCTCGATTTCCCCGTGGAGTCTCGAATTCTCGATCAGGTGGATCTAAAGTTACTGATACAAGGAAGTGTACTTATTGTGACAAGGATAAGCATACTAGAGACACTTGTTTTAAGTTGCATGGATATCCTGATTGGTGGGTTCAAAAGAAGGAACATCAAAAGAAAAGCATTGTTGGATCACAAGCACACCTGTCTACACCAACGCCTTCCGTGCCTCGAGTAGATCAATCTGCTCACTCAGTTTCTCCTACTACTGCTTCCACTTCCTTAGTCGACGCAGGTAACTTTGGTTTTGCCTTGAACACCACATTTGGTGCTCCAAATAAACCTTGGATCATTGATTCGGGGGCTTCTGACCATATGACCAATAACTCTTCATGGTTTGCTTCTCACACTACTCCACCTTTAAATACCGTTAAAGTTGCTAATGGTATTTCCACTCCAGTGCTTGGAGCAGGCTCCATCTCATTAACACCATGCCTATCTCTCTCATCTGTTTTACATGTTCCTAATATTTCTCACAATTTGCTTTCCATTGGTAAACTTACAAATCAACTAAACTGTCTTGCCATCTTTTCTCCTACTCATTGTTGGTTTCAGGATATTCGAACGAAAGCGTTGATTGGTCATGGTAGAGAGAGGGGAGGTCTATACTACTTGGACTTACCACCAGATTGTGAGAAGACAAGTTACAGTTGTCAAGTGGAAGCTAAACAATTTGAAGCTTCTAAAAAAATTTGGTTATGGCACAAAAGATTGGGACATCCTTCCTTTCAGTACCTGCAATATCTATTCCCTTCTTTATTTTCTAAAGTCAAGGTTTCTAATTTCCATTGTGAAACTTGCATCTTTTCTAAAAATCATCGTGTCTCATTTCCTTTAAGCTCCAATAAAAGTGATGTTCCTTTCTCTCTTATTCATTCTAATGTTTGGGGACCATTTCATATTCCTACTCATACTGGTGCTAAATACTTTGTCTCTTTCATTGATGACTGCACTCGAGTTTCTTGGGTATACTTACTAAAAAGTAAGAGTGAGGTTATGTCTGTTTTTCCAATATTTCATCAAATGATTCAAACCCAATTTAATGCTAAAATTCAAGTTGTTCGATCTGACAATGGGAAAGAGTATTTGAATTATGGACTTGGAACATTTTTTCAACAAGAAGGTATCATTCATCAAACATCTTGTCCACATACTCCTCAACAGAACGGTATAGCAGAACGTAAAAATCGTCACCTCTTAGATGTGGCTCGATCTTTATGTTTTGCTATGCATGTTCCTAAACGTTTTTGGGGTGATGCCATTCACACAGCTGTTTTTCTTATCAATCGCATGCCATCACGTGTTCTCCAATTTCAAACACCTATCCAAACCCTTTCCCAGTATCATTCTCTTCCTTCACTCCTTCATATTCCTCCAAAAGTGTTTGGTTGTGTCTGCTATGTTCATGTCCACATGCAAAATCGTGATAAGTTGGATCCTCGAGCCATCAAATGTATGTTTATTGGCTATTCTGCTACTCAGAAAGGGTATCGATGTTACTATCCTCCCAATGGGAAAATTTTTGTCTCTATGGATGTTACCTTTCAGGAACAAGAGGCTTATTTTTCAGAGGGAGATTCGGTCACTTCTCTTCAGGGGGAGATGGGGAGTAAGGAGGAAGAGCAGTGGCCACTTGACATTGGTGGTATGCATTCTTCGAATGAACACTTGTCTGATGCCGGTGATGGTCCAAACTTGCCTAATGATGAGGCAAAGAGTGGAGAAATATTGAAGGTATATAAGAGGACAAGAAAAAGGGGAGATAAAGGAAAAGAAAAAGAAAAAGTGGCTGATGAGATAGACCACCCACATATAGATCCCCTCATTGACCAACTCTCTGACCAATCAGCTGCTACTCATACGAATTATCCTGAGGTAACCACTCATTCTCCTTCTCTTCAGCCTACTATATTTGATGAGTCCAATCATGAGATTTCATTAAGTGTTGATCCAAATGAACCACATCATGAGTCTGGTTCTCGTTATCCTATTCGAGAAAATCGAGGGATACCCCCTGTTCGTTATGGTTATTCTTCTACAAAGGGTATTCAATATCCCATATCTAATTTTGTTTCATCTCATCGCTTGTCAGACTCTTATATAGCTTTTGCAAACCAATTGTCATCAGTCTCAATTCCTAATAAGTTACAGGATGCTCTTAAAAATCCAAAATGGAAAAAAGCTATGATTGAAGAGATGGAAGCTCTTCGAAAAAACTCCACTTGGGAACTGGTTAAACTTCCTGAAGGCAAGAAACCTGTTGGGTGTAGATGGGTGTTCACAGTAAAGCATAAAGCTTATGGTTCAGTGGAGAGGTACAAGGCCAGATTGGTAGCCAAAGGTTATACTCAAACCTATGGCATTGATTATCAAGAGACATTTGCGCCGGTAGCAAAGATCAACACTATTAGGGTTCTTATGTCATTGGCAGCAAATCTGGGGTGGCCTCTACGATAGTTTGATGTGAAAAACGCATTTCTACATGGAGACTTGGATGAAGAGGTATACATGGATCTTCCTCCTGGATTCACTACCACTTGTGATATTGGCAAAGTATGCAGGTTGAGAAAGTCCTTGTATGGATTGAAGCAATCACCAAGGGCATGGTTTGGCATGTTCGCTCAATCGATGAGAAATTATGGGTTCAAGCAAACTCAGGCTGACCATACCTTATTTCTTAAGCATGATAAAGGTAAACTTACAGCCTTAATTGTTTATGTGGATGATATGGTGGTTACAGGTAATGACGTCGAGGGAATTCAAAAACTTCAAATGTATCTAGCCAAGGAATTTGAAATGAAGGACTTGGGTACTTTGAAATATTTCTTGGGTATTGAAGTTGCAAGATCAAAGCATGGCATTTTTCTTTCTCAAAAGAAATATGTTATAGACTTATTAACTGAGACTGGGATGTTAGCTTGTAAACCTGCAGACACACCAATTGAGCAAAACCATAGATTAGGAGACTATCCTGATCAAGTTTCGGCTAACAAGGAAAGATACCAAAGATTAGTTGGGAGGTTGATTTATTTGTCTCATACACGACCTGACATAGCCTATGCTGTAAGTGTGGTGAGTCAATTTATGCATAGGCCAAGTGAAGCCCACATGGATGCTGTACAACGCATTCTCAGGTATTTGAAGTCTGCTCCTGGAAAAGGCTTGATGTTTTCCAATCATGGACATCAAGAAGTTGAAGGATACACTGATGCAGATTGGGCTGGGTCAGTAACTGATCGCAGATCGACTTCTGGATACTTTACATTTGTTGGAGGAAATCTAGTTACTTGGCGCAGTAAGAAGCAACATGTAATGGCTAGATCCAGTGCTGAAGCTGAATTTAGAGGTATGGCACACGGCGTGCAAGAATTGTTATGGCTCAAGATTTTGTTGAGAGAATTGGGTTTCAATTCTACAAAGCCATCAAATCTTTATTGTGATAACAAAGCCGCCATTAGCATTGCTCATAATCCAGTTCAACATGATCGTACTAAACATGTTGAAGTGGATAGGCACTTTATTAAGGAAAGGTTGGTTGATGGTACCATTAACTTGCCTTATGTGAAGAGTGATGACCAGCTAGCAGATATTTTAACAAAGGCAGTGTCAAGTAGGATTTTCCATCTTTCACTCAGCAAGTTGGGCATTCGAGATATTTATGCACCAACTTGAGGGGGAGTGTTAACTGAAGCAGCCAGCCATTGTAGACTTGTTAACTGAAGCAGCCATTGTTGACTAAAGAATTAGGAAATCAGACATGTTTTCCATTGTAATTAATAAAGTAGTTGTAAGCTGTAAAGTTAGGTATAGGCAGTAGTTTCATAGCAGTGTTTTTATGACTTCTTGTACTGGTTTCATACCTGATCATCATTGCTTGTATTCCTAAATCCTCCGATTGGGAGATGAATAGATCAAGAAATTAACTCTATTTTGGCAGATTTGTTGGCGTTACAGCGGTCCATGCAGATGTGCAATGTTTCTTGGGTCAATAGACCCCATCTTCGTTAGTTTTTGTGCTTCAACATGATGGTTTACCCCGTCCTCCGTGAAGGACTAGGGGTAGCGGAGGGGGCGACAGAATAGCGTGGCTATGATGTCTTCCTTGTAACTCCCTCTGCTGTCCGGTTTCTCTTTTGCTGTGCTGTTTGCTTGCCTCGCGGTAGGCTCTCTTTGTATGTTTGGCTTCTTAGCCTGGGTTATGTTATTCCCATTTTCCTAAAAAAAAAAAATATATATATATATATATATATATATATATATATATTAATAGAGTGAGGGAATAACTGAAAAAACTGCCATTCAAAATTGCAACGAAGCATCTAATTAAGAGAGTGAGGAGGAGTGATGAGAGAGCAAGTATGGAGATGGAGCTCATTGGAAAGAAAATGCCTAGACCTTCTCCAGCAAGCAAACACAACTTCTTCTCTTCTCCAAATCCATGCTTTTATGCTCCGAAATTCCCTCGATACCAATGTCAATCTCCTCACCAAGTTCATCACAACCTGCTCTCATCAAAACCCAATTGCTCTCATTCGACACGCCCGCCGAGTCTTCGATCAGAGACCCAATAAAGATGACACATTTCTGTGCAATTCTATGATCAGAGCTCACATGGAAAACCGGCAATTCGGTGAATCTTTCACACTATATAGAAATCTTAGGCAGGAATCGGAGTTCGAGCCGGATTGCTATACGTTCACAGCTCTGGCGAAGGCGTGTGGTTTAGATATGGCCATCTGGGAAGGACAAGAATTTCATTGTCAAGTTGTTAAGATTGGGTTGAGCTTAGATTTGTATGTGTCAACGTCGTTGGTTGATATGTATGCAAAGTTTGGGAGGATGATTTGGGCAGGGAAGGTGTTTGATAAAATGACGCACAAGAGTCAAGTGTCGTGGACAGCTCTTATTTGTGGGCATGCAAGGTCTGGAGACATGAGTAATGCAAGGAGGCTTTTTGATCGAATGCCTGACAAGGACTCAGCTGCATTTAACGCGATGATTGATGGTTATGTCAAACTGGGAGATATGGGCTTGGCTTCCATTTTGTTTGATGAGATGACGGATAGGAATGTGGTGTCTTGGACCAGCATGATTTCTGGTTACTGCCATCACGGTGACATACATTCTGCTAGATCACTTTTTGATGCCATGCCCAAGAAGAATCTTATTTCTTGGAATGCGATGATCGGAGGTTATAGTCAAAATAACCAACCCCATGAAGCCTTGAAGTTATTTCAGGAAATGCAGTCAACTACATCGCTAGAATTGGATGGTGTGACTGTTGTGAGCATTCTTCCAGCTATTGCAGATTTGGGCACCTTGGCTTTGGGTCGTTGGGTTGACAAGGTTGCACGGAGGAAGAAGCTTGATAGGATAACTAATGTTGGCACTGCGCTTGTTGATATGTACGCAAAATGTGGTGAAATTAAAAAAGCCAAGAGACTTTTTGATGAGATGCCTGAAAAAGAAACAGCTTCCTGGAATGCCCTGATAAATGGATTTGCAGTCAATGGTCATGGCGAGGAGGCACTGGAGATATTTTTGGAGATGCAGAAAGAGAACTTTATGCCAAATAATATTACCTTTATCGGGGTTTTGTCCGCTTGTAACCACTGTGGTCTGGTAGAGGAAGGGAAAAGGTGGTTTAAAGCAATGGAGAGCTTCGGGCTCATCCCACAGATTGAGCATTATGGTTGCATGGTAGATGTCTTGGGAAGGGCAGGATGCTTGGAAGAAGTTGAGAAATTGATTGAAGTCATGCCTTATGATGCTAATGGAATAATTTTGAGTTCTTTTCTTTTTGCATGCGGCCATTATGGGGATGTCACAAGAGCCAACAAAGTGTTAAAGAAGGTGGCCAAGCTGGAGCCAGGGAATGATGGAAACTACGTAATGCTCAGAAATTTGTATGCCAGAAAGAGAAGGTGGGGTGATGCGGAGGAAATTAAGAGGTTGATGAGGAAGAATCAAGCAAATAAGGAGATTGGTTGTAGTGTCATAGAGGTTAATGGTAGAATCGAGGAGTTTGTGGCTGGGGACAGGGTGCATACCCATTCAGAAGCTATGCATTTAACATTGCTGCAGGGTTGGAAGCATATGATGGGGGAAGGTTCGTATTGAATTTATCATTTTATAGAAACGGGGTGAATTTCTTATGAGTATCGAGAAAAACACAAACATATACCACTACCAACCCATGCCATGCCAGTGCTCATCTTCCATCATCTTAGTTTGATAACTTGTATTGGGCTGTTGTTTATTTAGGGAGGCTTAATATTGTTATCAATCATTCGGCACAGAAAACTGCGGAACGGGCCAAGTACAAGTTTCTGCAGACTTAAAAGACTCAGATCATTCCTTTCTTACTGTACAGATACTATGGCACAGAGTAGTCTATCATGTATACAGGGAGGTTAAGTGTTTATCAAGTTCTACAGTAAAGCATACAATGGAGAGCAAAGACTTCTCCCTTTTTGCAGCGACTTCCATAACTTTTTTTGTAAACTTGTTCACCAAACAGCTCGCTTATTAAGCAAGAAAGAAGGAATATTTTGGCAACTGCAAGACACCTCTGCAGAGGGAACAACTTCAGATGCCTGTCCTAAGGTAGCAATTGTCCAAACTTCCAAGCTAAGAAGCAGATTTCAAATGAGGGTGGAAATTGGAAAACCTAAGATCAGATACCTTGCTTGCACCTACTAAACGGGACATTCACTAAACCCTCAAACCGCTCTGTCTCCCCTCTCTCTCTCTCTCTCTCTCTCTCTCTCTCTCAATACATATATACATACACACATTGTTTTGGACCTGCTGGTACCGGGATTCTAAAGAATGGGACAGTCTATGAGTTTCATGGGATTGGGAGGAGGTTGGTTAATTTTCTTTTTCATGTTATATAGTTTGCATCCGGTGTTTTTAGTTTCGTGTTTTTCCTCTCACAAACTATCTGGAGTTTTTAGTTTCGTGTTTTTCCTCTCACAAACTATGTTTTCATTTCTCAAATTCTTTTTGCAGTAGTTTTTTCTTTCTTTTGTTGAAGATACTATGTTAAATAATTTTATGCAACTCTTCTAATGGTCTTGAGCTTTTTATAGGGCTGCAATCCAGCCAGATGCTAAACTTTTTAATGGGAAAGGTGTACCAGCAGTTCGTCGACAAGGATATCCGAAATTTTGAGGATTTCCAGTTCGCCATTCTCGATATTTTCAAGTAAGCTTATCATACAAGTTAGCGAGAAGTAAAATACGTGATTTTGAAATAATAATATACAAGATTGAACCCAAATCACCTAAACACTGTAACTTTTGTTTTCAGAAGTCCTGTTCTGCATTAGCAACCAAAATTGGCCCTTTTTTTCACAACCAAACCAGCAACCATTTATGTCATTATCATGGTTTCTAGTTTTTACATGAGATTATGGTTAAGTTATCTCTTATCCGATCTCTATTCGTTTTTAGTACCAAACATATCATACTAATCCTATCTGCCAAACAACGCCTTAAGAAAAACGAAAACATCGCCACAGCAGAATGAACACTCTTGTTTTAATCAGCCTAAAGCATATTGTTAGAAACATAGAACTAATCTCTAATAAGTGTCTTTTTCTTTATAATTGACCTAAGTCATATTCTTGCATTTTATTATGACCCAAATTTCATTAGATTTCCTAAATTTTGGACGAAGAATATCAAGCTATAAATATGCCTCTTCTTTTTTCAAGTACAAGTTTCTTGTATGTGTTTCTGCATCAAAATGTACCATCACACAAAGCATCTAATACTTTGCCGTTGATACAATCTTACCCAGCACTTTCAATTCTTCTCTGCCCGGTAAACACTACAATGTGCCGTCCCGTGGGGAAGTCGAGGTTAGTTAAAATTGACCGTGCGTCTTCACTTGCCAAGCTTCTCTTCTCTAACACACTAACTATTAGCAGGCTATGTTCATAAGATGGAAAAATGCCAGAGTGCAAGACAGGAGGAACATCTTCAACCAATTTATGAAGGAGAATGTAAGGCTAAGCAAGGTCGATAATGCTACCGTGATAACAGGAGTTGTAACGCCGCCGGTAGCCATGGCTGCTAAAAGGGCAGGGGAGGGTGTGCCCCAGCTCAAAATGATCAAGGCCATTCCTGACGTCTTTTTCGTGCCATCAGCAACAGTGTTGGCTCTCATTTCTGTTAAGATTTACAAAAGAATTTTCACGGGAAAAAATGCATCTTCGACACAGTCCGAACCTGATATCCAGACGAAGACCGAAACCATTGGCGAAGCTAGAGCACCGCAAGGAGGTGCTGCCGCATCTTCGGTCATCGGAATTCACCATGAGGAGCTAGCTCCAGCTTCCCCATAGGAGGCGTTTCACCTCTGCAGTTTCTCTTTACCTCTGGATAATGTATATGTATGGTTTTAACTACTCATGCCATTTTATTTCCTTTTACCATTTACAGTCTCTGAATTACTGAAGTATGAATATGTTTAGAGTATCAGAATTACTCTAGTATCTTCCTGCTGCTGAATTGTTATTTCTTGGTTTATAACAAATTTGACAAGTGTATGTATCTATTGAAGTAATTAAAATGAGTGGTTGGATTTCGAAAATGTGCCTCGAAAAGATGTAATATAGAAGAAAACTAATTGTTTGTGAGACATACACTTAAACAAATATGTTGTAACTAGTTGAGTGCTTTTGGTTTTAACATATTGGGTAAAGTACAAAAAACTACCTCAATTATTGGTGTCACGACACTTTCATACCTCATCTTTTAAAATTGACAATGTCATACCTCATCTTACGAATTTGTGTCAATGTTATACTTTCCGTTAGCCTGCCATTAATTTGTCAATTAAATGCTGACGTGGGCAAAGATGGGACCCACTCACTTATCCAACTGGATTAAAAATAATAAAATATAACTGGCGTGGCCAGAGATGGGACCCACTCACTAATCCAACTGGATTAAAAAATAATAAAATATATTTTTAATAATTAAATATTCAAAAAATTAAAAATTAAAAAACTAAAAAAAATAAAAAATGGCCTAAGGGATCCGGCCATCCCTTTCCTCCACACACAACCCTTTTTCTTCTTCTCTTCAACAGTCATCAAACCCTTCCCCGTCCCCCAACCTTCCTCCACCACCCTCTCTCTATCCTCTCTCTTTGGGCAACCTGCAATGCGCAACCCCCAACCTTCCTCGTTGCTGAAGCTCGAGCAGCTTCACACCTCAACACGAATCGATTGGAAAGCGAAATCCCAACCCAAATCGACAACCTCACCAGGTTGAAATGGTTGGCTCTTTACAACAACCAGCTCAGCGAGCTTGACAATAACCAGATCTCCGGTTCGATACCGGCGGAGTTCGGAAACTTGTCGAACCTTTCTCTTCTCTTCTTGTGGCAGAACAAACTCGAAGGAAACGTTCCGCCATCAATTTTCAATTGTGTGAATCTCGAGGTCATTGATTTGTCGCTTAACGGCTTGACGAGGCCGATTCCTGGAAGGCTCTTCAATCTCCAAAATCTCATGAAGCTGCTGCTGCAATCTAACAACTTCTCTGCTGAAATTCCACCGGAGATCAGAAACTACTCGTCGTTGATTCAGTTTCAGGCCAACAGCAACAAACTCACGGAAGGGATTCCGCCCCAGAAAGAGAGGAAAGAAAGGGGGTGGTGGACGAAGGTTGGGGGGACGGGGAAGGGTTTGGTGGCTGTCGAAGAAAAGAAGAAAAAGGGTTGGTGCGGGTGGAGGAAAGGGAAGGCCGGATCCTTAGGCTATTTTTTTAGTTTTTTAATTTTTTAAAATTTTGAATATTTAATTATTAAAAATATATTTTATTATTTTTTAATCCAGTTGGATTAGTGAGTGGGTCCCGTCTCTGACCACGTCAGCATTTAACTGACAAATTAACGGCAGGCTAACGGAATGTATAACATTGGCACAAATTCCCAAGATGAGGTATGACATTGTCAATTTTAAAAGATGAAATATGAAAGTGTCGTGACACCAATAGTTGAGGTAATTTTTTGTACTTTACCCTAACATATTTGTGTTGAAGTTGTGAGGATGAATAATCTACTAGAAATTTTTGTAGCATGAGAGTTAATTCACGACTCAAATGAGTAGTGACCTATAGAAATTTGCAAACCACAGCCTTTCTTTGCAGGACAACCATATATGCCAGCAGTGGCGAAGATCTTTTCAATTTTGCCCTTTTTCCACAATCTATGGCTTCGTCACGGATCAAAACCTAGGAATGCTCATAAACTCTTGAAGTGTGACGCAATCATGATATTCAAGTGCTCTGTAAAAAATACGGTTGTTTCTATTCTGTATACCGATCTGAAACTTGAATACTGAACCAAATCAAAATTTTGGTTGAATACTGAAAACCGAACCAAAATTCGGTAAAATACCAAAAATTTTTCAATTTTTTGGTTCAGGATTGAGATTGGGCCTTCAGCCCCAATTTGTTAGGGTTTTTTTTTTTTTCATCTTAATTTTGGGCTGAAATTTGGTCAGCCAATGGATGTGTAACTAATTTTGAGCCAATTGTATTCATACCAATTTGGTGAGCCCAATCGATACCAATTTGGTTAGCCCAATACATACAAATTCTATTTATCAACATAGTTCTTTACACAAGTTATAATTTTATACTAACAAACTAGTAGCAAATCATGTTCATCATTTTATCAATGTATCATTAGTAATTATACTAGCAAGCCACTTAAATTAAAAATGATGCAACCAAAATAAAATAAGTTAAGTTACAAACCGAAAAACAAAAATTTAAATTACAAACCAAAGTTTCGAATGAATTTAATATTATTTGTTCGAACTTCAAAGTTCAAGTTCATAAAGATTGCCCCTGCATCAGTGGAAGCCGCAAAGATTGAGTACATTCGAATCAATATGTTACACAAAGGATTTAAGGTACATATAGAATGCATATTATCAAGCTTTTAAGGGGAGGTATCTCCATTTTTTTCAAAAATGGAAATTAGTTGTGAGACTCACTCTACATCGAATTTTAATGATCCGAATCATCTATTTTGTAAGTCTCTATTCATAGATCATCCTTGCAAAAATTCGATTCCATCTGAAATCATTTACCTGTTTAATTATCAAAATGAAATTTCCTCGTTTCTTACAGAACAAAGTGTTCGTCACTTTCCTTGAACTCAATTAGATGTCTCAAATATTTCCGATTTAACTAATATTTTGTAAGGGTGATTTAAGTGATGCAACTTGAAAAATAGATTGTTAGGATTCTTGAAATTCGATATGATGTGGATCCCACAACAAATCTCCATTTGAAAAAGAAAAAAAAAAAAAAAATCTCTTCCCTTAAAGGCTTCTCCATATAATTCACATACGAGAGTACTTGAAACACCAAATATTATTCGGGATCGAAGATAAGAAAGCTTACCGAGAGACGATCGCCTTTGTGATGATTACTTTTGTGATTATCCTTTGTCTTCTTTTCTGGGGCACAATAGCATCTCAATATCAATGTCAATGTGATAAGTGATTTCCCACAAAGAAGCTCAATTTACATCATTATTCAACTAAAAACATACCAATTTAGTACGAGTCCATGCTGAGATATATTCTAACATGAACAAGCTCTGTGTATAAATTTACGCTCAAGTACTATAATCACGTCAAATTAGTGTATTACACCTAATGCAAACTAGTACAGGCTTGCACTAAAATGGATCTATTATGAGTGTAAGTGCAATATGAACATACAAATGAAGCTAATCCTGGCTGCAGAACAAGTACTAACACAAATGAATTCATATGTAGATGTGCAGATAAAAATATTCACAAATCTCATAAATCACAAGATTAACATCAAATAAAATAATTGCATTTTCTAAGTAAAAGAATGTCATGATAACAAAATATTTCATATAAACACTCTCGGATATCATATATCATATAGGTTGGAAACAAAAGCCTACTCACTGATGTGTTGTCGGATCGTAACTACGTTGCCCTATTTAGCCACTGAAATTCTCGGGACTAGTCTCTCCGACATAGGAAACCACTATTGGTCATTATCCCACTCAAAACTCATAATTACTAAGGAAAAGACTCTTAAGTTTCCTTTTGTTTGCTCGTGTCAAGTGTTAAAAGTGCTTGAAAAAAACTCAAATGCTGCCACACGCCGGTGGTCAGTCGTCATCGTTGGTGGTGCAGTTATCCTCGTAGCTGCTAGTGGTGCACGTATGCCTGTACTTGCCACTGATGGCAAGTAAAGTGGTTCATTACTGGCGGTGTACTCGCTTTTAACTGCGTTAAACATGTCAACGCATAGTGTTAAAGTTTGATTTTAACGCAATATTTCATCGTCATTGTGGGATATTCGTTTGTCTCCTTCCTCTCGCTAATTGTCGGAAGCTGAGTTTTTTGCCAGAATTCTTCACAGAACATAACAGGCTCACAACCCAACTATTTTTTTGATGTATAATATGTCAAAATGAAGATTGGAAGGAGAGGAATGAGATTTAACACATTTGACTTACGTCACATTTGCGCTTACACGTTTGTATCCTCAAGTACTATTCAAATAACATAACAAAAGAGACAAAATAGGAAAAGAGCTCAAATGTCCACATAAGATTTTTACTTAGCTCTTTAGGGGTATTTTCATAGTTACACAACTTCGAGAAATAAAATACAATAAAATTAAAATAGATTGCAACAATTTTGATCGTAACACATACATGTACTAGCAAGAGAACCTTGGTACAACGATATTTCTAGATGTTGAATTCCTTCTGTTGTTTTTAGGTTTTTTATCTGAAATAGTCCATGTGATTTGCACAACTCCTCATTTTGATCCTTGAGATTTGAAATCGATAAAATTAGTCCTTAAGTTTGTCCACAATCAATATTTTTTGTCCTTCCTAAAAAATCTTCATTAAATAAGAATAAAATAACAAAAATACCCTCAATTTTTATCAAATCATTTTGGCTTACTATTTATTAAATTGAGGGTAGTTGTGTTATTTTAATCTTTATTTAACATAACTATTCACGAAAGGACCAAAGTGATTGATGGTGAACAATCTCAAGGAACACTTGTATTGATTTCAAATCTCATCGATCAAAGTGAGAAGTTATACAAATCTCAATAATCATTTTGGCTAAAAAGCTTTGTTTTACAATAATAGTAGTGCATGTACAAGTATTTACTGTAATACAAAATTACCTTTTGGAAATTTTTTTATCACATCGAATACAAATCGAATGAGGATCCCAATGATCCTTCAATCACATCCGTTTATCGTACATTGTGAGACGAGTTTTCGTCAGGTACTGTTTACATTTAACTTTAAATAAAAAGATTTACAATAATTTATGACCGCACGATATACCATGAACGAATGTGATTGAAAAATCCCTTAGATCATCACAAAGAGAATACGGAGAGGACCCTCAGATATACAAATCAACCAAGCAAAGCAATTAAAAATGCAATTATTAAGAACACGGTAATCGAGGTATAATGCCGAAATTCAATTGATCAAACACGAAACAGGATTTTAATATTTCCAGCAAACTGTAGTTTGCTGGCCTGATGAAGCAGGATTTACAGTTGAAATCATATAAGCATGTGTGACAAAAAGCATTTACAGCAGAATAAGTAGCATATACAAGAGACCATTGCAAAAAAAAAAAAAAAAAAAAAAAAAACCGTCGCTTCTAAACCAGCTAACTTTAGGATTTCCGGTTTAAAGTTTTCAAGTACGAGCCGGGTTTTCGCCTCCCTTGATTTCTTGTGTTCCAAGGCAAGGCAGTCCTGGTAGAGGAATCTGGTTCTTCAGTTGCATTAGGTACACTGGAGTTTGTGGGCATCACTTTTTCTGAATACCGAACAGGAACATTTGTGGGCAACACAGTTTCCGAAACTGGAGCAGGACAACTGGTTTTCTGCTCTTGAGGTGATATGCAAGGCTTCCGTATGAACGGATCTTTAACTTCTAAATCACATGGCTCAGCCTTGACAGCATCCTTAGGTATAAGGTGTATATCCCCGGCCTGTCACAATACAACATAAGGGTTAACAGTCCATCTTCATGATTGATCCAGCATGATGGTTATAACACAAAGCAGCATTTAACAAGAACAGTACCAAATCTATAAAAATGGTCAGTCACAAATATAATACAATAAATTTAAACCAAAAAATAAAAGCGTTTTGTTCAATTCGTAAAGGAAACACTTACATTTTCAAGCACACTGCCAACCAGAGGCTGATCTGTGTTTACAGTAATACCAGGACGAGGGGTCAGCTCTGCAAGACTTGAAACTGCAATCTCAGGCAAGAATGGATCTCCCGTGTCACATTTGATATGCATAGATGCAGTGGATAAACTTTCGAACAGTAATCTATTTCCATTTTCACCACGAAAAGCAGGATTTTGAGCAGATCCCATCAATGCATCACAGGGTACTAGGAAGTTGTTAGCTGAAGAAATGTTTCCTTGATTTTCCTTCACGACCTTGTCCACTCGAGTCTTCAACTTCCATACTTTTGAATGTACCACTTCAATCTTCCAAAGAATATCTTCCAAGGAACTATTACCATCCCTGAATTCAAGAGATGACCATATATCCTTTGTCTCAACATCTTTATTGCCAGTGCAAGTTTTGTCTCCTGCTAAATGGAAGATTAAAAAAGGGAATGAAAATAATGAACGGAAAATAACAAACAATGATCAAATAATCAATTAAAGTGACAGATTTCAGCATTCAAAAATATATACAGAACCTACAATAGCATAAACCAAAAGAAACTTCAAAGTCCCAACATTTCCATGGAACAATTCAAATTCTTTAAAATTCCAGGAAAAGCGTTATATCAATAAAATGTTGTCTAATTCTTAAGAATGTAAGAGGTTAATGAGGCAATAAGCTTAAATCAATTTTAGCATATAATGTACTAAATTCCTAACACTAGGTTTTTTCCATGACAAGCTCTGAAAATCAAAAACATGTCGAAAGACCACAGGACTTCCCTGTAAACATTATGTTAGAAAATAAATGCACTTACAACTTGAGAATTGGACAAAATTGAAGAGTAGAAGATTCATTGTCTAACAATGCTCAAACAAAGAATTCATAGAAACAAAGATTTGGTCTCCTACGATAAGGTAAAAAAAATTCTCGCTGCAGTACTTGTAGTGGTAGCAAATGCAATATGTGAAAATCCTTCTACTGTTTTCTTGATAGAACAAAAAAGGAGCAGGTCCCTAAGAGGGTACTTTTAACTTATCAAAATCTGAGCACTCCTCAGATAAGAATCGGACTCTTGCACAGAGTAGAAGATTCATTGTCTAACAATACTCAGACAAAGATTGGTCTCCCACAATGAGGTAAAATAACCTCACTGCAGTACTTATAGTGGTAGTAAATGCAATAATGAAAAGCCTTCTACTGTTTTCTTGATAAGACAAACCCTAAGAGGGTACCTTCAACTTATCAAAATCTGAGAGCTCCTCAGATGAATAATAAGCGGTAGGAAATGAGCCTAATTAACAACTGAAAATGCAAATGCATATAAAGGATTTTAAAGGACAGACAACCGAATAGCAAGTCTCCTTCAATTTCTGAATTTCACTTTCCAGCACAAAGAACATGCAGAGTAAACAAAAATTGGGAAACATCTATTTGTCCAATAAAATCGGTACTACAAAGATTATATCATCAACAACATGCAATTAATATGTTGAGGCAGTGTTCCAATATGTGCAAAAAAATTGACTTCATTATGGAAACTAAATAAAAGCCAACAAACATGGTGATACACAACTATATTAGCCCTCGTAAAGTAAAAAAACAAAACAGATGCAGAAACAGAGGCATACACACTTATCTTTCATAGGCGTTTTGCACATGAAAATTACATGTATGCATACCCATAAGGAAAGTTTAGTGTACTAGCAAGGTACGCAACCACCAAAATTGTAGACAAAACAATATTCCGTACTTACCAGAATCACCCCAGTCTCCCTCCATGAAAACACCATTAGCACGAGACCTCTTACTTTCTGAAAAAGGAAAGAACATGAAACACAAAACAGATTTTTAATTGCCAACAATGCATGAAGAAAAGTTTTAGATATTCATACCATAGGAGAAAAGATTATGTTGGGACATATAACATGCTATATTGGTAGTATCTTCAACTCTCTTTCTTTTCTTCCTTTTCGTTAACTTTGACATTGCATCAAATTCAGACTGCTCTATTTGGGCATACTTTGCAAGCTGTAAATCATATTTTTTGTCCTGAGACTGAAGTTCCTTAATCTTCAGTTCCAGCCATTTCAAGCGCCACATAAGAGGACGTATAAACTTATTCCAATGAGTGGTCAACCTTTTCCTCCTAGACAATCAGATATACACATAAAACAATGTGAATGTCACAATAAAATACAGTTGAATCCAATATATATCATGGTTACACTATAGTGGGCACAACCATTAAAAAACTGAAATAAGTATATCTTTAAAATCAGAATAATTTGCAACTATGCCTCCTTTTAATTCACGATAGAATTGATCTTCATCAAAGTGGTAACAGATTTTAACATATGTAGCTGACCGGCAACATACCACTAATCGACCAGCTGTCTCACATGATCACGTCCCAAAAAGTGGGATCCTATCCCCAAATGATATTCATACTATTACTAGCTAGAACCTGAAGGAAGGAGTTGAACCTATCCCCATCCAGTACCCAGAGATTAATATTCACCTCATTCATTCTCACCTTCCTTTTCCCTGGCAATGCAGGTTAGAACCAGGCCTAACTTTCACTCCATAAGATTTATTTAAATGAGCATTCACAGACAAAGGAAATTGTTCCAAAGAGTGACTCCAGCCAAAATCCATCTCTATCATGGCCTCAAGCTAAGAAAGCCCCATTTGACAAACTTAAATCAACAAATATTATCGAACCTCTATACATAATACGATTAATATTTTGAAAAATAGGGACCAGATTGCAAACAAGAGACTTGTCTACCTTGCCTTTGTAATTGTATGCTAGGTGTGATATCTTTAATGCTACCCGATAGACAAGATCTAAGTAAGACATAAACGACATAACTCAAACCAAAATCATACATGACATAATTCAAACCAAAACATACCTTGTTTCAAATGCACCAAAATATTCATCATAGAAAGGGGCGAACTCATTTCCATGCAACGGCGACTGAACTTCATCACCATCCGACACATAACCATTCTCTGTCCCTGAAGTTGTATCACCAAAAGAACTCGAACTCTCCGTCAAATCCCCGCATTCGCTTTCAACGATCTGCACAACATTAGGACTTGGAAACCCAGTTCTGTTTACCTCCACATTCTCCCTTACATTTGATGCAGAAGTTTGTCCAACCAATCGCGTTTCCATGTCAAAAATATTATCTTTGTAGTTACTTACACAAGGCATAAGTTTATCTTCTAGGTCCCGGTTGATACTTCCATCCTTAGCAACTGACAGTTCCATTCCAGTTCCCGACTTTGGTTTCGGCTCCAATTCAGGGCCCATCCTGCAAATTCACACAAACTAGAATCCGTCTTTTCAGAAATAAAAATAATAATTAAAACTAAATATGTGATCCCAACTCAATCTATAACAACAATGCAGCCATAAGAATTCCCAATCAAAAAAATCCGAGAAAACCCCACGCTACGGCCTACCCGTAATCTCAACCTTCTGGTTCGTAAGCACAAAATTTAATCACGTTTAACTGACGAAAGCCCACATAATCTTAACAATAAGTTAACAAACAAGAAATCAATCAATCAATAAGTTAACAAACAAGAAATCAATCAATCAATGACCGTGGAATTATAATTTTTTTTTTTTTCTTTCGAAAACTACTATTGGAAACAGACAAAACTAAAGAAATCCCCAAAATTTTCTACTGCAAAATTCAACGCTAAATTTTGAAAAATTAGGAAATCGAATTCAAAAAGCTTAGTCTTAATACAAAAAGCCCCAAATTTAAGACATTCAATTGATGAAAACCTCTAATTCCAATAGAAACCATAAAACCCTAAACCCTCGAAAATATATCAGAGGAAAGAGCGAGAGACCAACCTGGTATCGCAAAAACCTTTTGTCCGTGAGAGCGAGAAGGAACATGTCACCACCGGCGCAGTTTAGCGGCGGTGCCAGTAACCGTAAGCGAGACGAGTCGGACTCTGATTGGTTTGAGGGCAAAGATTCTCGGTGGGACTGTTTCTCGCTCCCCCAAGTCGCTCGCAGTTGCTCTCTCGTTTCTCTCTCTATTGAAGTGGTCGGGGGATGCGATCAAAACTTGGGCCGCACGTGTGGGTCCAATTGGAAAGATTGATGAATTGGTATGTGCTGTCCGCCTCGGAAGGGTATGTTTGGCAAATGGTTTGTACTAGGTTTACTTACATATTCAATGTATTAAATTATGAATTAAACTTTGTTTTACATTATTTATTTCTTAAACTGGTGGTGTCATGTTACGCATTGATTTTTCATGTTGTGTTTTTGTTTGAAAATTTTCGACTGTTGTCTCAACATTTTGCGATCTTGTCAACCTTTAAGAAAACAAGTTGTGTTTAACTTGGCATATCTGGTAGAGAACAATTTTTTTTTAAAAAAAAATTCAAAATTTGAAGATGGTATCAGAGCATCTCTTAAAGAGATGGTAAATATGTCAATTAGGATTAAAAGATATCAAGGGTTTTCTCTCTAAAGGAAATGTCATAATTGACGTGGCAGATGAGTCATTTAACTTCTTGTTTTCTAGTATTTTTTTACAACAAATAAAAATAGAGTCGATTTTATTACTGATGTGTGGGGTCTCATAATTCACCAATAGAATACAACTTTTAAAATTATTATTTTCTAAAAAACTATAGACATGAAATTTCGTCCCCGTATTTCACTATTTAATTTTTCGTGTTTCGTATTACGTGAATTTATTTTATTTTTTGTCAAATTTTAGTTAGTTACAAAGTTTGATTTTTCATAATTAGGCTTTGTGATTTCCAGTGAGTTTATTTATGATTTTATGAAGCATGGTTTATGAATGCATTTTTTATCTTACTGGTTGATTAACGTATTTAAATGTTAATATAGTGCATCTTTTAATTCATTGAATTGATTATTTATTGTGACTGTAGAATTGTTGTTGAAAAATAGTGTGATATATGTGAAAGATGAATGACAATCATGTTGCTAAATGGTTGCGTTAAGTAGTCTAGAACCTAGTGAACCATGCTCATTGAGTTCAATTGAGTGATTTTGGAACTTTATGTTTCTTGCCAGTTAATGCCTTGAGAAAGTTCAGAGCTTAACATAAAGGTGAACTACGAATGACTTGATCTCATCTTTGGATACATAGGCAGTCTAACACAAAGGTTAGATGCAGCCATAAAAGAGAAGAAATGATATCGTGTTGTTAAACTAATAGGTTGTTTTAGTCATGGCTTGGAAGTGAGACATCATAGTTAAATAGGTACGTTTTGATGTCATGTGCTGGTCTTGGAGGTGTCTCAGGGGTCCAATATATAATAAAATAATAAGTTAACACATTTCTTGGAGACAGTTAGTACTACTGTCTAGTGGTATTCCTCTCCACTTCTAAATGAGAGATCTTATGTTTGATTCTCTTCAAAGACAAATTTGAATCACATTATTGTTAGCCCATTGTGAGGCTAAGCCATCCCCCTTCCCCTTTGCGTAGATAATTTTGTTTGTTAAAAATAAAAAATAAAAACACACACACACACACATTGTCGCTGCCATCACCACCACTACTCCCAATATCATTGTCGTTGCCACCACCTTTACTACTATGTCCATTTTTGTTATTATGTACAATCATATCAATGTTTACATTAAAATTCACCAAACACTTTTACATTACTTTTCATATTCACAACACTTTTAAAAATACAGTTTATCAAACACTCAACTGCTTTATCTTACAACTGATTAATCTAAAAGTACAACGTTTTTTTTTAAAGCACAACAATCCCAAATTGACCCTTAATGTATATATACCGTTGTATGCTACTGGTGGATTATGTGACTCATCAATAAATAATAATTAAAAAAGATTGACACCAAACTTTGTTGTTGTAAAAGAAAATGTTGGAGATCAAGCAGTTAAATCCCACATCACTTATAGCAACTTGGAAGAAAGTTAGGCACTGCACATCACATTTGAAATATTGAATAGAGATGCTATTATATACTGTAATATGAAATGACTATTTAAATTGTATAAATTTTTTAGATAATATTCTGTTTCACTTGTCACCTGGTATAAACATATCGTTATACAAAAATAAAATTAATACATCCACAAATCAAATGTGATAAGCTAACATCACAATAATTTTTTTTTTCAAGCTCTCAAATTCACGCTCACCCTTTATTGTAGAACAAAGGAAAATCCCTAACCACTAAAGGTACAGTAATCACACACTGCAATGCAGAACTTGAAACATAAAATTGACAATTAGGACACTTTACATGAGGCACTTCTATTTATATCGCCTTCAAGAGCATCCAATGCATTCCCTCCATCCAAAAGCATTTCCACCCTTAAAAGGCCCACGAGAAATAGGCAATTCAATTCTCTAAGTGAATAGTACCTATCTAAGTGCACATCCATTCATAAATTAAATAATTCAGACAATTTATATTAAAATAATAAATGATAATTTTATTTTTTTATTTCAGATGATAATAAGAGATTGGTTGAAAGTATTTGAAAATATTGAAATGTGGTGGTGGAAGAACATGGTTAGGTATTTATGAAAATAATAATAATAATTTATACATTTGTATTTTTAATTAATTTTATGATTTTTTTTATAATTTTTTTTGTATTTTTCATTAATTTTTATAATTCTTTTGTTAATTTTGTAATTATAGCTAGGGATGCAACTCAGGCAAGTTAGGCGGGTTGGAAGGTCAACGCAACCCTAACCCAACTTTTACAATTCAGACTTGGGTTCGGGTTGGGTTTCATTCAGGTTCATTTGGGCTCGGATTTAATTGGGTTAGGGTTCACTTGGGTTGAGTTCGAGTTGCCTAACTTTTTCAAGTTTAATTTTGTAACAACTTAGTTTCCAAGAATTTCTAAAAAAAATTAGGCCAAGTAGCATCAAATCTAGCTAACTTTAATTTCATAAATCAATCTACTATAAAGCTTTAGGATTTAGAGACTATGAATATGAGTTGACTAATCAAAGCCTCTTATTCTCTAAAAGCTTTAGTAATTATAAAGGGTAATTTATTAAAAAAAAATTAGAAAGGGCGTTGGTTTTTGGACTTGGCTCACTTGGGTGTAGTATGAACATTAATTGATATGGGTTACAATCTGGTTAGATTGGGTTTGGTTAGTCGGCTTGGGTTGAGGATAGACAAACAAATGATCAATCCAACTCAACCCAATCAATGAATGGGTTGAACTTGGGTTGGGTTCGGGAGGGTTATAACTAAAAAAACACCCACTTGTTTGGATTTAAAGTCGAGTTGGACATAGGCGGGTTTGGATTGGCCCAACCCAAGTTGCACCCCTAATTATAGCTGACATCAGCCTTGCGTCACATGGTGTAAGAGCTAGGTTAGTCGATTTTAACTTAGATGAGAAACTAGGCTCCCCGACAACCTAGTGCAATGGAATGGGGTGGAGAAGTTGAGAAATGAGTGTGAATGCAGTCGAGCGAGTAAATGGGTGTGAATTCCAAATAAAAAGTAATGTAGTATTTTTATGTTAAGTTTTGGTTAGAATTATAAAAAGTTATAATGATTGGTTAAAATTTTATTCATGGCTAAAATTTTAGTTTTTTTTAATTTTATTTTCCAAGGTAATACGTTGTAAATAAAATAAATATAAAGTAAAAAGCTTTTTCCATATAACAAATAGAACACGTTAGTTGATAAATTGTCTATGAGTTGTTTGACTCAAATGACTTTGAATGTTTGGTAGCTGTTAAAGTGTTTTTAGCACTATTTGCTAGGATTATGGGAGCATTCATTGTGCGGGGATCGCTCATCTTGTTTTCCGCTGATCCAGTTGTTCCGTTAGTTCGTTCTCTTGGTGGTGGTGGCCTTTTGATGGAACTCATTTGGCTTATATTCCAGTTTAAGTATTTTTGTTATTATTCAACTAGCCACATTTGGTTTTTTTTATTATATTTTCTTATTTGCTATTGGGTTTGTATTTAGGTTGTGGATTGCTTTTTGGACTTTTTTTTTTTTTTGCTTGTGTTGGTCTTTTTATTTAATGAAAATAATCTAGTTTGACAAAATAAATATAAAGTAAATGTTTTCCATATAACAAACAGAACACTTGAATAGAACACATTTTTTTTTCGAACAAAAAAAAAATAAATAAATAAATAAATAGAACACTTGTTTGTTGACAAATTGTCAATGAGTTGTTTGACTCAAATGACTGTTGGATGGGATTAATGGACACCTGTCTCCTATTTATGGCAATCGTCAGCTCCAACCCCTTGAATGGTAGTTGGCCCCTTCTCCTTCCAGAAACTGTCCAACCCACCTGCTCTCTCTCTCTCTCTCTCCCCCTCTCTAAACATATGAAACACAATTTTCTCAAGAGTCCCAAACAACCCAAAATCTTAGGATTCTCAACTCTTAATCCCTCTAAAATCCTCAAAGGCCAAAGCTTTTGGCAACTAGAAGCAAAATCCAGTTGGCAACAATGGCTTCTCCACCAGTACCAGTCATTTTCTTCTTCTTCTTCTTCACCATCACTCTCATCCCACTAACCCACTCTGTTCCTTTCGTTGTTTTTCATGGTAATTTCTCTCATATTCTTGTTTTTCCTTTCAACTTCATGGGTTCCGCAGATTTTCTTTTATTTTTAGTGGTTTTTGTTGTGAATTAGAACAAGCAATTCAATGGAAGTTTGAATTTTATGCTGTTTAGTTAGCTTCTAGTTCTGTGGCATCATTTGCTAATTTTACCCTTTTAAGTTGCCAGTCTTAGCATCGGTTAGTTTGCTTTTATAGTTCTGAATTTTGTTGCCCAATTGGGTTGATGCTCTTACCTTGTTAATTTTGTGTCCTACATAGTTTGCTTGCTCCTTGCTTCTCTGGGAAACTTATAACTATTTGGTGCCCGAATGTTGAGACGATTCATCGTCAATTGGATCATTGACAGTTAGGATTTGTTTTGTTGTTAAAAGGTGTACATAAATAACATTCGTTAACAATTGATTTTCAGTTTAGTCACCTAAGAATCATAGGTTATAAACATTTCATTTTTCGGCCTTAGTATTTCCTCAGTTGAGAGAAGAACGAACGTTTTCTTAGAAGTGTATCTATCTGTTTAGGTAGCGATCATGTTGTCCATGCAAGTTTGTCTTACATAAAGGAAGAAAAATAGTGGACTCACCGAATTGGTTGGTACTTACGAAGAAGTAGGAGCGTTAATTTTAATACAAATTCTGCTGATGACTTTGTTGAGTTGTTCTTTGCTTCACCCTTTCACTTAGAAAACTAATTGCTACCATTGTAGATCTTCTTTCAGTAATTACCTTATAAAATCTGATTGCTTGGGCTTCCGAAAGAAAGCGGTGAGTGAAATTTAATTGAAATGACTTCGTCTCTCAGATTCTCTGATATTTGCGTCTAGATGGATTAGTAACTCATTTTTTAGATAAATTCTTGTAGTATGCTGGGAAGAGTTGGTTTAATTATTAATCTATCATAATGATGGGGTTTTATTTGTATTTAATGACAGGAATCAGTGATAAATGCAGCAACCGAGGAGTCACACAGTTCACTGAGCTCTTAAGCAACTGGTCAGGTTCCCAAGGATACTGCATGTATGCAAAAAAAAAATTTGTTTTACTGTATTTATGATGTATATGGGCATCTTATACACGAGTTTGTTTTCTGAATGTACTCATTTTCTTTTCTCTGTAGAGAAATTGGGGATGGATCGTGGGATTCCTGGACAATGCCCTTATCGGAACAGGTGACTCTTGAACTAATAGTACAAGGATTGCTTGTTATCAATAATGCTCCATGTGTAATTGTGTACACTAACTTATTATACTTCTGCTTGCAGACGGCCATTGCTTGTGAGAAGGTGGTGATATAGTTTGGTAATACATTCGATTCTTGATTCTAAAAATTTAATTATAAAATCTTTCTTAACAATTTTTCATGTCAATTACAGGTGAAAAATATGAGTGAGTTAAGTGACGGTTACAACATGGTTGGACTTTCTCAGGTGATTGGCAGCAGTTGTAAAAGTTATTAATTTTGCTGGTCAAGTTTTTCCTTCAGCATCTGCTGCTATATGATGTGATGTTTCTTCCCCATCCATGTTGCGATGAAACTTCGTACTTTGTCAGATATAAAAGCCATTATGCATAAAAAGAAAAAAAAGACGTATAATTCTTCACCACCTGTACACATTTAGGCCTCGTTTGATAGGGAGGGCTAACTTGGATAGAACTATTCACTACATTGAAGGCATTTTGAAGGAAGAAATGGATGAGAACTTCCATATTGTCCAAGTTGAAGATTACTCATGAAGAAAAGATATCCCTATCTGTCCCCACAAAAATGGTAGGATTAAAAGCGACAACTTTTCTTCATGAGTAATCTTCAACTTGGACAAAATAGAGAAGTTGTCGTCCATTTCTCCCTTCAAAATGCCTTTAATATATTGAATAGTCCTATCCAAGCTAATCCTCTCTATCAAACGAGGCCTTCGAGTGTTAAAGCTTTTTTCTATCTGGACTGTGCTATATAGCTGATGGCCTCACCTTGCATCCTTTTCCTTTGTTTTGTTTTGCAATCATGATGTACTGGCAATTGAGCGCAGATACGCTTCCAGGTTAAAAATTGAAGAACGTCTGACATGAAAGATCTGCATAGATACAGTTGTAACTGTGCTCAGTTGTATTGTAGTTTAATGATTGCGTAATTGCCTCAGTAAAAAGGTGGAGCAATTTTCATGAAATTTTTTGGAGTTTTAGACTTTTAGTTGCCTTCTATGATTGTTTTGTGATCTGATTGCGTTTATTCATTCTAGTTACTCAATTAGTCTTTTACTATTCAAAATTTATATTCGTATGGTTTAGTTGATAAGATATTCCACATTCCTTCTGTTTCACAGGGTAACTTGATTGGACGAGGAGTAATTCAATTTTGTGACGGAGCACCTCCTGTAAGAACTAACTTGACCATATAAGTGATCCGTTCTCAGTTCTTTTTCTTAGCAAATCATTTTTCTTGATCGTACAATATGCTATAAATCAAGTGCTTTCCTGGTAAGGAAAGTTCATCTTGATCTAGTGATCTAGTCACTCAATATGCTAGAAGATCTGTCAAGGCGTATATTCCTTTATCATGCTATTCAAAAGGGTTTTGTTACATTTCCTTGTTTTTTGCTACTTAGTGTATTGTACGACGATGAGTGTGCTGACTTATTTTTTTTCGTTATCAGTTTTCTAACACACTAGTATTCCATTCTATTATCATTGTATGTGAAACAGGTGAAAAATCTCATATCACTAGCAGGTATTCATGCTGGTATCGCTTCTATTCCATTTTGTAAAGTATGTGCTTCTTCCACTTCCTTCTCTAGCTTCAGAAAATATTCTGCCACGTTGAAACTATTGATAATATATAACAAGACATGTGTAGGGTTCTTGTATTTCGAAAAATACTTCACTTAAATAAAGAGTTTGGACACAAGGCATGATAGACAGGACAACATCTATTACAAAGAATATTTAATTACTTTCCTAGTATGTAAGATGCAGATATTGTCAACACAGTTCAATTACGTCCGTTGTTCCTTAGGTAAAGCAAAAGCATCCTTAACTTAGAAGGACTCACAGTTGTGGAGAATTGTTCGGAAATATAATGATGTTTCCTTTGGAACAAAGACTTAAGTATTCACTTGAGCTATATTCTCTGTAATGTCCTCATTCGAGTAGTTTTTTTTTATATAGAATCCAGTTACAAAACTACGTTTCATGTGTCTCACCGCACTTGGAGCATGGCTTTGCTCGGGCCATGGCCCATGTTACTTCAAAATTAATTCCATGACTAAGTTATAATATTGTTTCAATGTAAAACAACCAGGATCTATACCATGAGATCGACAAGATATTGTGGTTCTCATTTTCATTTTCGAATTTTGAAAACCTGAAGTGAGAAACTTCGGCTTGTCAATATTCTATTTCAATCGTAACGTAATTAGAAGAGAAACAAAAAGGTTCATTTGGTCTTTCGAACCAGTGACAACAATAGACAAATCGACTTAAAAAGTGTTGTGGAAAGAAAGTATCGAATATGCATTTTGGTGTTGCCTACCAAGTGAATACATTAGTTTGTTATTGATATATCTAAGATTTTGCAGCTTGGTTTGACATGCTTTACATTTTGCAGTCCGAATGGATTTGCGTTCTTCTGGATACATTAATCAAGTCAGAGATCTACAGCAACTATATCCAGGTTGAACTTTGTTGAACTCTCAAGTTTCTAATTTGGGTTTTATTTTTTGCATTCAAGCTTCTTGAGAAAGTAAAATGAGTATGTATTCGAACGGGACACACTTGTCCTGTCTCCATTTTATTTTATATCCGTTGGTAATTTATACCATTTAAGTTGCCTATCTTTGATGGGTTTGCAGGAACATTTGGCTCCAAGTGGTTATATTAAAATCCCGACAGTGAGTACAATACTTCCGTTTTCAGCTTAAAACATTCCTTTTCGTTGGCGATTTCTTCAACCACATGTCCCCAGCACCAAGAGCTAAACTTGGTCAACTTTTCTGTTCTCTAGGACATCGATGCCTATTTAAAAGGGTGTAGGTTCCTTCCAAAGTTGAACAATGAAATCAAAGCGTCGAGAAATTCCACTTATAAGGAACGGTTTGCTAGCTTAGAGAACTTAGTCTTGATTATGGTGAGGTTTAGAGTTACATTTTTCTTTGCCCAACTAAAATGATCTAATTTGCAATTCTAAGTTCTCTTTCTGATTGCGTCCCATGTCCGTTCATGATTAGTTTGAGCAAGACACTATACTGATACCCAAGGAGACCTCATGGTTTGGATATTTCCCAGACGGGGCCTTTGATCCTATTTTGCCTGCGCAAGAGGTAACTTATCTACTCAATATTTCCTGCGCAAGTGTTATGCTTTTGAATCCAAGACCGTGGAGAAAAGTCCATATTAGAAAGCTATAGGATTTTCGAGTATAACACGTATCGTCCTGCAGACCATGTTGTACACTGAAGACTGGATTGGTTTGAAAACCTTGGACGAAGCTGGAAAGGTTAAGTTCATAAATGTGTCGGGGGGCCATCTGCAGATCTCTCGAAGCGACATGAAAACGTACATTGTGCCATACTTGGAAGATGAAGACTCAACGCAGCACAAGATAGCAGAGCCTTCATTTCCAACAACACTTTCGTTAATCTGGAACAACTACTTGGATCTTGTTGGACTCGGTGAGCATCAGAACGTGGTGCTGAGGGTTGTGTAATGTGAGTTTCGGGGTTTACAGGTAACTCGAAATATACAAAAGAACGCTCTGAAATGATCGCTACTACGTATATTCTTACTACTCTATGCACTATAGTCGAATGGGACGTGTTATGTCTGTTTATTTTTTGCACCATTGGAGAAGGGAGAGCGGGTTGCAGTGTAGAGACGGTGACAATTACTTTTACGATTGCCGGCCGCCGGCTGCCATATGGTTTTGTAATCATTGATGTAGTACTTTGTTAAGCAATTTTACGGAGACTCTACATTGTAGTAGAGTATGTAAATGACTTTCCCAACTTTATTGTACTTTTTATCTTCCACCTTTCGGGCCATTACTTTCAACTAGACCTGTAAACGAATCGGATTTGGATAAGATCAGTCTCGATTCATATCTTGGTCCATTTCTAATCAGATCATCAGATCCGCAGCGTAGTCAGATAATCGGATTTGACTTGTCGCCTCATATCCGATTAGTATGGGATTTGATATATTCCTTATCGGATCTAATTCAAAAATGTCATTAGTAACTTTTTTTTTTTAATAAAAAGGGACAACTGATAGTAAGCTATGGTTATCTATCCCTTTCGGATCCGGAGAGGCTATAAGGAATTTCACCCTACCCGTGACCATAGTCAAACAGATTCACTAGCTTGGAACATCAAACCCGGGACCTTTTACATTTTAATTAGTAACTTCATTTATTGTATTATTAATTTTTATTATTAATATTGGTGACAATATCAGTATTGTTGGAGTATGAACCTCGGCCGGTTGACCTGGAAAATTCAACTAATATCTATAAATTTAAATAAAATAAATACTATGTTATATTAAGTCGAATTAGATCAACCTGGATCCACATCCTAATCCATTTATATTCAGATTATCAATATTTAGATTATTGAATTCCAATCTTATTCGGATACGAGGAAGAGGTGATTTCCGCTCACCCTATTTACTTTTCTCCCTTGCCATACATAACTTACCTATAAAAACAGTAGAACAAGAAAATAAGTAGTGAAATTTTTCATCAGAATGTTGCCTCGACGAGTCTCAAACAGCTTTAAAATATATAGAAACCGTCATCACAAAGAATTCCAACAAAAATTGAAAATGGTTAAGGTACAAGTTCTTAAAAGTTAAAATTATTCCCCCATCAAAACAACCTTCTCTTTTTCTTCATATGATTTGGTACAAAGGGAGTAAGTTACTTGAACCTAAATTAACCATCTTTTATGCCTAAGGAATGTGGGGAGGAAGAAAAAAATGAAGATCAAGCCGATTTGTTACACCGAAGATTATAGTGCAATGTCATGTCGTCCGCGGAAGATTGTAACTAAGTATGAAATCAGCCTCCATCAACGATTCTACACAGAGATGTTTTGCCGGCGGATCACAGATAAATTAAAGTGATGGTTCTATTTGGTGATGCTCAAGATTCCGAAGCACAATTCTAGCAAAGATTTTGGCTTCAAGGGGGGCAGTTGCTGCTGCAGCTGCAGCCCGCAGAAGGCGTGCTGCTCCTCCATTCTGCATAAGGCTAGCATGGTGCATAGCATGCCGGCCACCAGGTATGGTAAACTGCAGTTGAAAGAATACATATATAAAGGATCGTTCTCCATCAATAAATAATGGATATTAAAGTTGGCACTGAACTACACAAAGGACTAGTGTTTCTCACAGAGGTGAGTCTAGTATGTACATTTACCTGAAGAAGAGCAAATGCAGCACATGCCTTGAGAACAGGTGACGTATTCCGTAGCATGGAAACAAATCTTCCAATTTCAGCCCCGCTGACAGTACAAGGAAAACTCAATGTTCAGACAAAAAATATGCAAAATTATAGGGCAAATTTAAAATTTCAGCCTCGTAGACAACAATCGTTAGTTCAGAGAGAGAGAGAACCTGCATCTCAGATGTCCTGCTTCTTGAATACGAGCACCTTCTGTCACTTGCGCCAACGCTGCAGGGGCTGATGATACTGCAGCAGCACCAAACGTTTGTGGATCAGAAAAAGTGTGGACAAAGGCCTCAATGTGTTTCAGAGCCATCCTTCTAGCGCCATCTAAGCTCACACTCTTTGAGACACTTTCCGACGAAGTCCCTATCATTGCATACTCATCCATTCTGCAGAGTATTAACAAAGTTTTAACATATATATTTTTTCTTATTACAAGAGATATTACTATTGAGACTAAGGGGAGGAGGAGGTTTTGAACCCAGGACGCAGTGGGTTGAAAATGAGGCCACATAGAAGCATACAGACTCACAAGGACGTTAAACCACATCACATACAGAACAGAATATCCCATGCATTCAACAGCATTTTGAAACAAAAGAATGAGTAGCACGCACACAGAAAACAGTTAGGCCTACAAATACCTGCCATCAAACATGTATGCCAATGCCAACGCAGCCATGAAGCGAGCCATTTTTGACACCGACGAAGAACAAAGATGAACAAGCGCAGGAACACCTCCTTCCTCCACAATCCGGAGAGCATTACCAGGGTTAAAAGCAAGATTCCAAAGAGCACCCGCAGCTGTTTCATGGACATCCTGAAAGTTGAAAAATCAAATCAAATCTTTTTCCAATTACATGAACGAAGAAAGCTCAACAAAAGGATGTTGTAAGGAAATATGAGCATATATTTGCAAGTAATTGCACTGTACTCACTGAAGCATACCCATGAAGGACTATAAAAAGGTTGAATGACCAAAAGAGTATCCAATTAGAACATGAATGAATTTATAATATGCAAGGCCATGAGAAACTATGCACTCGAAAAGATGTTACAGGCATCGACACACAAGTTCAAGTATAAAAAGCTTCTCTTGTCATGTGCATCAAATGTAAAACAAGACCAAACAGCTAATACTGGATGTAGAGGTCTTAGCTTCAGTTTCCACAATTATTTGTTAACATTATCATACAGACTGTCAGCTATTATTTACTGAATAAAAAAGGATACACGAAAATACTCATACGAATCCTTTCAGACGTAACTTCAATGACTGGTATTAGATTCTGCTCCTATTTTTCTTTTAAGACAAAAAATTATGCCCATAAATTGATTGCTGAGTTCCAGTGCCTAGGTGAGCAGTGATCCACCACGTTCTATTACTATTAAACTAATTTCTGAAACAATCTGCATGTACGACGGCTAATACCTAAGTTAATTAAATAATAGTGCTTGATTTTCTCTAATTGACCATGGAACATGAACATCTTAAATAATAATTGAAAAATAAAATAATACTTACTGCAGCTTCAGAGCGTGCCAATGCAATCAAAGGCACAACACCTCCTTCCCGTCCAATGGCAATGCTAACAACCAACAAAAAGTGAGCAAAATCAATAGTGACAGTGTTAAATTAAAATTCATATCACTACTCAATGAAAGAACATAGGAGTATTCTGAATAGAAAAGTATGACAGATTTCAAGAAATAACAATGTGACCGGAGAAAAAGGAAATCTACTGCAGATCACAGTCAGTTGATCCATTCATAAAATGCACAAGTGATTATTCTTTAAAAGCACACAGTTGAGTAATTTTGGGCATCCTAAACAATCGTAGAGATTACTGGACCAACATTCCAGCATAAAAATTATTCCATTACCCACAAAAACCATGACAAAGAAGCAAAATAATTGTAGGCATTAATTATATAATATTATAATTTCAGGTTGACAAGTACTTCGATGGAATCTGCTTCTGAGAACTGGAAGACTTGCTCACAGATTCGCTACCTTCTTGTGGTTTTCATGTAAAATACACTTTTGGTTAAAGTTCAATCCTCTCAACCAATGAAATAAGGAGAAATTCCATTGTTAAAACGTGTTAAGAAGTTAAAGCTGGAAAGTCTGTTTGATTAGAAGTTGCACACAAAATGAACAGAAATATCTTATGACAAAGTAACCCTATGGTTAGAAATAAAAGAACAATGAAAAACTTTAAAGTGGTAAAACTTTCTAAACCTAACCCGACCTAATATTACACTCACAAACTCAAACACCTTAAATATCAGAATTGCACTATCTGGCACAATGTCCATACCAGAGCTGTGACTTTACAGGACTTCCTGCAAACAAGTCATGGAATGTTTTTGAAGCTCTAAGAAATGAAAAGGGAAAAAATGCAAGGCAATGCAACACAATTAAGCTAGAAAAATGCAAACGTGAAGGTTTATGAAATGAAAAGGGAAAAGAGAACAAAACATGAAACAAACTAATTGCATGCCCATGCAATATAAGATACAGCTTTGCCTATGTTAGGCTATCAGTAAATTAAAATTATTTGAGATTTGGCAGAGCCAAAAATTACGATAGATGCCAATATGACATTGTAACAAATAAAATCCATTCCCCAGAAATGATTTCTTATTGATTACCCAGTGTCTAGCTACCATCATAAGCATTAGCTGCATTGCACAAAAAGTCTCTCATTAACATATAACCACATAACAAAATAAATTATAATTAAATTTGATCGAACAGGAACTTGCTGAATCTTAGTCTTTTCTACATCACAGCTGTAGTTTATATGATATTCAAACTCATAAAAATTCTTCCAGATATAATCGGAAAGGAATCTCATGCAACTGACATCTGTAAATTGCATGCATCTTTTTCTTCTTTTAGTTCCTTCCTTTTTCTTTTGTTAAGCATGGTGTGTGCTTGTTTTTCATCAAAATTTTAGCTCATCATCATTATCCAGCTAAATGAATAAGGAACCTGACTGAGATCAGGTATTCCAAAAGGTTTTGATCCATAAACTAAAACAAAAATGAACGATATCTCCAGAAAGACATGCATCACTAGTCCAAACTCTTTGGCTCGTATTTGTTTGAACTAGCTTGGTGTGTTACGAAGAGCAAGCACATACCTATTGGCTTCTGACACTGACAATCCCCAAAGAGCACCAGCAGCCCGTTCTTGTAGGCCTGGGGAGGCGTTTGAGCAGCCCTGTGCAAGAGCAACCTGCATACCCAAATAAGGTAGCTTAAACTTACAGTGCAACATTATCGGGTATGAAATAACAAAAACCGTATTTTAGCAAGTGGGAACACTTACGCTTAAAAAGAACAACAATGTTAAAGTATCACTTTCCAGGTCAAATGGTAAACTCTCAAAATGTTCTATAACTTTTAAACAAAAAAAATTTCCATACTCAACACAACATCCACATTATTTTTTTTCCTTCACAAACTGGCAGAAGCAAAAGCAGCTAAAGGGACCATTTTTCAAGCACCGCCAACATTCACATTTTTTAGTCCAACTAACAAGAAACCAACTGGACCCAGATTATATTTTCAGATTTAAATTGCAATAGAGAAAATAAAAAATAAAAAACTAACAGTACATAAAACAAATATTTATGTTAGAAGCGTTTTCCAGTTAGTCAACTTCAATACGTGCAAGTCCAAATTCGAAATGCCATTCAAATCATGACCAAAAATCTTGATGCAGATAAGAAATGGTTCACACACAAAGAAGCTTCTAAACCATCTGTTTCATTAATTTGCCTTGATTTTTTTGTAGATCCAAATATGTAAAGTAAAATGTTTTGGTCACCCTAAGATGTGTATAGCATTTGATAAAAACGTTTTCATAATAATGTAGCATTTATTACAGGGTAAATAAATAGTAAATAAAATGTTCAACTCCAAGAAATACTTATCCAAAAACACTTTATTTTAGGGATTTGAATGAGACGCTAGCATGGATTATGTTGACATTATAAGGTTGTGATTATTCAAGGTAAATATCATACCAAGGCCTCCACGCCGCCTGCTGCAGCAATTGCTTCTCGATTTCTGTCATCAAATGATAGATTCCACAATGCACCAGCTGCCTCTTGCCTGTCCAACGGTAAAATAAGATATAGTTTTACATTGATTGCATAGACAGAAGTTGATAATTAACAACTAATGAGTGAACTAGAATTCCAATTAGCCTCTTAAGCAATTAAAGCAGCTTTTAAAACACAGCAGCATTTTTAGTCTGGAAAGAATTAGAGCATCTAACCCAAAACCCAGTGGACATGAGTTGAAAAGGGCCAAGACATTATATTGAAACACACGGCTTTACATTGCAGAAGTGGGTCATGCTCTCAACATGCCCCTCAGTGTGGCAGCCAAAAGTGTAGATAACTTATACTGGGTTCCCCGCTCTGATACCAAGTAAAAGTTGAAGGCATCCAACCTAAAACAATGGGCCAACAGTGCAGAGGCCCTTAACATTGTATAATAAACAATGCTTTGCATTCCAAAAGTGAGATAAACTCTCAACAAGCCTAAAGCTTAAGCACCACACTCAACAATGAACATTCCTAAACAACTGATAATTTCTTATTACTTTTGTTCCTTAAGTGGGATTCTGTTTCTTTTTTATTGTGGGAATTGGTGAAGGGGCATGCAAGTATCTTAAACCTTTGATGCATATATAAAATAAAAATTATTTAAATAATAGAAAGTTTGCTTGAAAGAAAATATATGTAGATAACAAAATAATATCAGACTGATACAAAAAGATTCAAGAGTTGCTTAAAAAATGCAAAGAGAGGATCCAGATTAAACTACCTGACACCTTCATGAGGAGATTGTGTAAGCTGAACAAGAGCATCAAGAGCACCTGCCTCTTGTCCAACTGCAGCATTATTACTATTACTGTCTCCATGGGCAGCCAAATTTGCCAAGGCACGGGCAGCCTGGTATAAGAAGAAGTGCATTAATAATTTGCAAAAAAATAAATATAAAAATACAATGCACACATACAGGTGCATATAAGAGAGAGAGAGAGAGAGAGAGAGAGAGAGAGAGAGAGAGAGAGAGAGAGAACCAATGCAAGATGCACACCTGAACCACTAAAAAAGAAAAGAAAGATCATGTTGGGAAAGGTATCACAGATGAGTCTGAATGAGTGAAGCATATACAATAGTGAAGGAAAGTCCCTAGAAGAACCAGATGCTATATAGAATAAGGAAAACTTTTCACTAATTTAATGCTACACTGTGCGCCATAAATTGGCACTTAGATACAGCGGTACACCATATGAACCTAAGATATAGGCAGGCTTTGCAGAACCATCACAAATAGTGTGAGATTTTCTATAAACAAAGGACAAACCAATCACCACAACCTGAATCTTGAAGTGGTGGGTGTGAAGATCAAAACCAGCTTTTAAGGTTTCTTGGAACTAAATTTTGCCTGAAGTTTCAACCATCTGGAGCCATAGGAAAAATTGTACACACTTGAAGTATGTTTTTGTTGAGTTGTCAGGTAGAGCTTAACAATAGCAACAGAAGGTTCTATTACCTGCTCTTGTACTCCCTCAAACTTGCAGTTACGAGCAAGCATCACTAAAGCATGCACACCACCTGCCACAGCAACCTCTGTGCTACACTTGTCATCAGCAGCCAAATTCGCCAGTGCACCAGCTGCCCGTTCCTGAAATGACACACATGGAAAGCAAGGCACAACTTAAACCACCATGCAACAGCAACCCCAAGTGTATTGCATAAAATATAAGCATCATACATAAAGAGAGAAATACGAGAAAAAAAAGTAATGTACCAGAACTCCATCACCACCAGATGACCATTTAAAAATTAGATCAACTAAAGCTTTCACTCCACCGGCCTCAGCAATGGCACCCTGACCAGAAAAATCTAATTGATTACAAGTAAATTTTGGGGCATATGTAAGTGATAAGACAATAGAATGTAGACTATCAGACCTTGTGCTCTTCTCCAACAGAAAGATTCCATAGTCCTCCAGCAGCCTCTTCAGCAACCAGCCTGTTCATAGACCTTGCCAAACCCGCAAGAATATTGATCCCACCTTCTTCAGCAACAGCTTTAGCAACATTGGCATTCACAGACAAGTTTGCTATAGCCTATTCAAGTAATGAACATTTAAAGGAACGAGTCAGCCTAATTCCACATCTACATGCATGATAATCATGAATCTGTGTATCACCAAATGACCAATTCCTACACTATAGACCATATAATACAACAATTAGTCAAAAGGGCCGATTGTCATAATAGCATGAGAAAAAAAAAATTCTATACCTTTGCAGCCTCTGATTGGAGTCCTTCCCGCCAAGATTTTGCCAGGTTTAAGAGAAGACATATGCCACCATCTCGCATAACAGCTTCAGCCCTCCCACAATCTATGCTAGCATTTTCATCATCAATAACAACAAAAGTTGCAAGTCCTGTAGCTGCCCTTTCTTGGACATCCTCTTGTGAGCTCTGCATTAAAGTGAGCAACAAAGATGCACCTTGCTTGAGCCAAAAAACATCTAAACCCTGTTGATTGCTCTCGGCAATGCGCAAAAGAGTATGAGAGAGAATCCATTCAATCCAACTCATAATGTCATTCAAGTTTTTATCCTTGTTCTTTGAATTCCTCCATTCCAGAAACACATTATTTCCTTTCTTCGTAATGTCGACTAATAAAAAAGCTATTTCTTTCATAATATCTGTAAAAAGGGCAAGTAACATTTTATTTTTATATTTACGAGGAGCAAAGTTGCTGTCTTCTTCAAGCACGGGACAATTCAGGGCACATAAAACCTTCAAGCTCTGTGATGATGATAACAACCGTGAAACAGCAGCAGAACCAATATCAGTTCTTGAAACATCTAGCCCAACCAAGTTAGGCAACTTATGCCAAAGATGTGAAACCACGCCCCATTTCATGTTTGAGGTCCCAGCAACAGAGAGGAATCGAACTGATAAAACATTTCCCAGTGCCATCTCGTCGATGTTCAGACAGTCTATGAACCCGATATCGGTCAAATTTGGACAATGCTTAGATAAAGCATTAATAGCATCAGCTTGCACATCCCTAATTCCGGAAAGTCGAAGCTTTTTCAATTTAGGACAGCAAAGAGCTATTGCTTTTATAGCATCACTGCTGATCCTTTCACAGAAATCTGGCCCAAGCTGGAGGCTTTCAAGTGACTCGTGCCGCGCCACGATCACAGATAGAGTAGCATCAGTTATTTTTCTACAGTAATCGCCACTTATTTCACGTAAATTCTGTGCTCGAAGATGCAATATTGCATCAGCAGATTCTGCCCCACGAAACCTAAGCTTCTGAAGATTTACACATCTTGAAGCAAGTGAAGATGCCATGGTATCATTGCATTTGTGAGCGCGAAGATCCAAAGAAGTCCACAAACAAGGCGAAATTCCAAGAACCCTCCATGTCTTGCAAGTTGAAGATAAGCTTGCCCGGTCACGATAATTCAGACACGAAAACAACTGAATGACTGTATCATCTGGCAAACCAGTCCAATCAACAATCCCATTTTGCATTGGACATGAAACGTCATCTTCAATTTCTGGATAACTAGGCAAAACCACCTTCTCCTTCCCCTTCCTAGCCACCTTTCGCCGCACCCTACGACTCATATCTCAAGCAATATACAGATGACCCAGAAACCGATAGTCCAAAACCATTCAACTTCACATACCCAAATTTTATTACCACTGAAGAACAACACACAGACCCATAAACATGTAACCTCTAAGCTCAAATCCCAAGTTCTAGAACCAGTAAAAAGGAACACAACAAACCCAAAAACCAAAACTGTTCCACCTCAAAAACCCTAATGCTCAGACAGAAACAAATTGTATATATTTACCAAACAGAATTAGAGCTTCACAATAAACAGCAATCCAAGTCTACCGATTTCAAATACCCAATTGAATTTGGTATCCGAAATGCATCACAGAGGAGGAAATTAATGGTTATTTTCAAACCTGCGAGCTGATGCTATGTGGGTTTGTCAGGATACCCTTAAATCTTCAAGCTTTCGCAAGTAAATCAAGTGCCTTTGACAGATTGTGTTGCAGGAAGCTGCAAATTGATGAGGGAGTGATGGGGGGAGAGAGAGGAGGCAAAGCTCAAGGAAGGGTAGGAGAGAATTCAGGTGTGTTTTTGACAAAGAGAAGAGGAGGAGAGCTAAAAAGCCAAACCCTCAAAGCATGTGTCTACCCCTCTCTCCCCAATTAGGAATTAGATTAGGCTTTTGGTTCTTGGTTCTTGGTTTTGTGCACCAATTTAGAGAGAGAAAGGGGAAGGGTGTGGAGATATGGGGGTAAAGGGAGAAAAGAAATACAGCATTGAGGTGTGCGTGAGGAGCGAGAGTAAGAATGGTGTGAAAACTATATAAGCAAGCTCATCAAGGAGCATCAAAAGTTTGCAATATTCAATTTTTTGGTTTATGCAATTGTTGGGCTATTAATAATTTATAAAGGAAGCAAAATCTTACGCTCAATAGCTATAAGCGATGCTAAAATATGTGACAATTGATTGTTAGATAGTGAATATAATTTTTCTCTCATGAAAACAAGTGCATTTGAATTCCTTTTGTGTGTAAATATGTATCCCTCTCTTCCCCTTCTTTGCTTCTAAATATGGATGGAATATTTTTTTTATGAGGGATGGAATCAATTATGCAATATTTGCTGACAAAATTATTTAGTTTTGAAGAAAAACGAATATACTTTTTAATGCGTCCATTGGGAAATTTGGTTGAACTTATTTTATAGTTATGAATAGTAATCGATTTTGAGGTTTATGAGACCATAGGGTGGAACTTATTACATGACATTGAGATTTTAATGCATTACAGACTAGTGTAAAGCACATACATCTTGTAAGGCTTGAGATTTTAATGTTGATATTGTATCGTTTATAAGCAAGCATGTGAAGATTGTAGATTATGTAGGTACGTATATGAATCTGGTATACGTCACTTATACATTGTTGGTAAGGCTTGCTTGCTTGTATATTTTCCTTTCATATAACTTTTTATTTGGATTGCATCTCATTTTTTTTCTTTAAAGGAGGGATTTTGCTTAATGATGGAGGTTCCCATTAGCAAAATTCAACTTTGCACCATTCAGAAACAGTTGAGCTCTGTGCACTAAGGGCTGGTTTGGTATTGCTGTGCTTTGAAAAAAAGCTACTTCTGCTGTGCTGTGAGAATAAGCAGCTGTGAAATAAAGCAGCAGAGTGTTTGGTAAACTTTTTTGTAAAAGTGCTTTTGAAAAAAAAAAAAGCAGTATTAGAGTGTTTGGTAAAATTTTATGTAAAACAGATGTGAAAAAAAGCCGGTTTTTCAAAGCTAGGTTTTGCAGCTTCTTGTTTTTGGCTTTTTTTCATCCAAAACTGTGAAAAAAAGCTGAAGCTGAGTGTTTACCAAACACAAAAACAGCTCCCAGCTTTTTTTGATAGTAGCTTTTTTCAGAATCACCTCAGTACCAAACCAGGTCTAAGTAAGGCCTTGTTAACTTGTTGGCAAATCCGGAATGACAAAAATGCATTTGTGTTTAGGAACTTACAACTAAATCCTGCCCATACCATCACTCTTGCAAAAGGTTATCTTATTTTAACGTTAATGCTAAAAAGAGTAAGCATGATCTGTTTATCCTTCTGAAATGATTAAGGGCTGGTTTGGTATTGCTGTGCTTTGAAAAAAAGCTACTTCTGCTGTGCTGTGAGAATAAGACCTGGTTTGGTACTGAAGTGATTCTGAAAAAAGCTGCTATCAAAAAAAGCTGGGAGCTGTTTTTGTGTTTGGTAAACACTCAGCTTCAGCTTTTTTTCACAGTTTTGGATGAAAAAAAGCCAAAAACAAGAAGCTGCAAAACCTAGCTTTGAAAAACCGGCTTTTTTTCACATCTGTTTTACATAAAAGTTTACCAAACACTCTAATACTGCTTTTTTTTTTCAAAAGCACTTTTACAAAAAAGTTTACCAAACACTCTGCTGCTTTATTTCACAGCTGCTTATTCTCACAGCACAGCAGAAGCAGCTTTTTTTCAAAGCACAGCAATACCAAACCAGCCCTAAGCAGCTGTGAAATAAAGCAGCAGAGTGTTTGGTAAACTTTTTTGTAAAAGTGCTTTTGAAAAAAAAAAAAGCAGTATTAGAGTGTTTGGTAAAATTTTATGTAAAACAGATGTGAAAAAAAGCCGGTTTTTCAAAGCTAGGTTTTGCAGCTTCTTGTTTTTGGCTTTTTTTCATCCAAAACTGTGAAAAAAAGCTGAAGCTGAGTGTTTACCAAACACAAAAACAGCTCCCAGCTTTTTTTGATAGTAGCTTTTTTCAGAATCACCTCAGTACCAAATCAGGTCTAAATGGCACCCTCCATACTCTTCTCATGTTAAAGTCGACTTGGATGGTTCTGTTGTTCAAAACAAAAATGCGGCAGATTTGTGATTATGAATGACAAAGGTCAACCCTTCGTTGTTAGAGCTATGAATCTGAAAGAAACAACTATGCCGATGGCAAAAGCTGTGGCATTGAGAGAAGCTTTGAAATTTGCAAGACATAAGGGATTTCCTCTGATCATGGTGGATGGTGATTTAAAGTTGGTCATCAATGTTGTTCAAGGATTGTACGGAGTTCCCTGGAAATTAAAATCCATCATTGAAGACATTTAGTGGCTTGCTTCTTCATTTGATTCTATCAAATGTTCTCATATTTTCCGAGAAACAAATTTTGTAGCTCGTGTCTTTAGCTAGTTAGGGCCCCTCTTTACAAAATTTACATATTTGGGAGTATTGTATTCCTGATAAGGTTTACAATGTTTTTATGTTTGATTGTATTAGAAATGGTTGTATAAGGGGTTTCTATGTTTAAATGAATTTCTTTACTTAGCAAAAAATTAGCAAAATTCATGCGTTGTTCAATGTGCATGTCAAATTAACCAAAAATGGCGAAGAAGCCGTTTGTTGAGATATGTACAACTAAAGGTCTTGTTTAGTAGAGATGATTGACTTGTGCATGACTATTCACTATACTAAATGCATTTTAAAAGAATAAATGGATGACAAATTTCTTATTTTTGTCCAAGTTGAAAGTTACTCATGAAGGAAAGATATCCCTACTTAAGAAGAAAACATATCCCTACTTGTCCCAACAAAATATGCTTTTCAGCCATCCAACCTTAAAAAATTAAACCCAAAGAACGTATCATAACACTCACAATGGGGTAGCCATAATAATTTAGTTTGAATTTGTCTTTGACAAGAATCAAATATAAGATCTCTCACTTACATGAAAGAGGACTACCCATACTTGTAGATTTGGGTTGTATTTCGACTTTTAAGTTATTACTTTTCGGCCATTCCAACCTCAAAATATGAAACCTAACGAATGTATCATATTTGCATTGAATTAGATTATTGTCAGATTTATTTGAAACTTGAAAATATTATTTCTTTAGTAGCTACATTCTTTTATTATATTTATCTATATTTTGACTCTAAATTTTGAATTAAACTACAGTTACATATATGTAATACTTACTCGGATCAGATTCATATTAGAATTCGATAGATTAAAAGGTCAATTAACTTGATCGCAAACTCAACCTAGTTGTAGGATTGATAAAACTATTTTCTTATGGTTAAATAGTAATTGTATTAAACACATATCAGTATGGTAGCCAAATCCCTTAATTATTAACGCATTCAATTATTTACTCACCAACACAAAATGAAACGCTAAGCATCCATTCTTCCCATATCTTGTGTAGTTCATCCTCTTTGGCTCACTACCTTCTTCCATTATTCAAGCTCCGCTTTCCTAAAACCATTATTATGTTTCAGTTGTATTTCTTAAGTTACATGTGGTGTTTATATGTTTCTTTTGATAATGGAGGTGGAGCAATGCCCTTGTAAAGGATTTTTTTGGCCTTTTTAATTTTCTTTGGAGCAATGAGTTGTTAGGAAAATAAGAATTAGTGAGGATCGAACTCGCATCAGAATGCATATATATAATTGTTTTTCTTCATTGCAGTACAACGTCATCTGCAACTTTAGTTGATGATCTTAGTTTTGTAGTAAATGGAGTTTTTTGTAATGTGAACCAAATATTAATCCAATACCTTCCACTTTTAGGTGATCGATTGTCTAAGAAAAGTTAATATTTTTTAAAGTACAGATTATATATAGATTACGAAGATGATTACAACCGAAAGAAAAAATACCTTCATTTGAGTAAATTACATCTAGGCGATTGAGACTACATATTAGGCCATTTCCAACTGATCCGGCCAGAGGGCTGAAAATAGCCTGAAATGACACAAAAACTGTCTCCAACCAAGGGTCAGGCCAAAGTACTCGTGGGTTCCATCGGACCAAAAAAGGAGAAAAGGGCCAACCGTTGGCCCAACTCATCCAGCCAGCAGACCTGGAGCTGGCCAAAATTTTGAATCCAACGGTAGCTGACGTTAGTGTGATGCCAGCTAGCTGACGTCATGCTGATGTCAGTTATCGTTGAATTTGAATTTTTTATATTTTATTTTGGCCAAATTTAAAAAAAAAAATTTAAAATTTCCCTTTTTTCCTATAAATACCTAAGCCATTCTTACAGAATTTCTCACATAATTTTCACCATTCCATACCATCTCACTTCATTCTATTTCAATTCTTCACATTCTATTTTCTTACCTCTTCTAATAATCTTTCCTTCAAATTTTCAATAATTTTCAAATGGCCACATCTGCAAGGAAAAGTAGAGCTTGGACCCGAAAAGAAGATGAAGTTATTTGCAGGGCTTATAGATAAGTCTCGGAAGATAGTGTGAGGGCGACTTCTCAAACAAGTGAAGATGTTTGGACTCGTGTGTCCAAAAAATACTATGAGTTCTACGAAGACACCACTCCACCGAATTCCGGAAACCACAAGAGTTGTTCTTCAAGATGGAAGAAACATCTTCATCTAAGTTTGAATAAACGGCATCAAGCACTATTAACAGTTGCAAGTAGACTTGAAAACGGCGCCAATTACTACGAGGAAGTAAGTGTTTTCACAATTTATTTTAAATATTTAATTATATTACATTTAATTTCATAAATTAATTTCCTTCAATTTTTGTAATTATATTTTCTAGGTATGCCAAGTGGAGGAATTGTATATGGAAGGCACCTTGAAACCTTTTCAGCATCACGGTTGTTGGGAAATTTGTAAAGGGTGGTTGTTATTTGAATATTCACCTCAACATAGAGTAGGTCCTACGTTGGTGTTCGGAACTGCATCCTTAGCTATAGATGGGGATGAAGATGGATCTCCTACCATTCAAGAAACAAGGGTAGAAAATCTGACTTCGGGTGTAGGTTCCATACCTAGGGCTATGGGATGAAACAAAGCCTGAAAATTAAGGAAAAGGGCAAGGCAAAGGATGATATCGCCTTTCAATAGGAAATGGCAGCCTCTTTGCGATTCATGGTGAAGCAAAATGTCATTGCCATGGAAGAAATGAACCGTAGGCAAGAAGAACGGGCCAAACAAATACAAGAAGAGATTGACGATAGGAATATGCTAAGGAACACTTCGGATTACACTCCAATGAGTAAGACCTATTTTGATAGGAAAAAGAAGGAAATTATGGTTCGACGTCAGTTGTTTACCTCCAACTATACTCCTACAATGGTGGATGATGAAGATGATGATGATTATAGACTTTAAATTTAAGTTGTTGTAGTTTTTAAATTTAAATAATAAATTATGTTTGGCCCTATGACCCTTTGACTTTCTCGGTTGGAGATGATTTTTTTTCACAAGGCTATGTTTGGCTTATGGCCCTCTGGCCCCTCAGTTGGAGATGGTAAGGAATATGGCTCTGCACTGTTCATTAAAATATTAATTTGTTGGAGGGCTATAGGGCTAAAACGAGCCATCTGGCTTCCTTCGGTTGGAGATGGCCTTAGATCCTGGATTGTGCCCAACAATTCAACCTACTTCTTCTCCCGCTCAAAGCAATTGAAGAGTCAGACTAGTGATTTGAAAAAAAAAATTATTTTCTTAAGCATCTACGATTTATTAGGTCACTGCGTTACCTTTTTAACACTGTTTTTGGTGAGCAACTGTTTACCCTAGAAATTACAAAGCCTGTGTAATGTGCAAGCTAAATAACTATGAATTAACTACATCCTTCTTGTGAATACGGGCGTGCCAAATCGCAACCAAGTACAATTAGGCAACTAGAATACATGTGGTGGTGGTATCGAATATGTCATTCCCTTCTGCACTTGAATAACTATGAACAAGAAAGGAACTTGCCTTAGCCTTGGGTTCTAAAACTTGAAGACAAGGTTGCTTAATTCACTGCGAAGTTCAGGATCTCTTGAGAATATAGGTGCACTGGACTGGTATTAGGCTGTAAGGGTAAAGGTACTCAAAGGAGATGAGCATTTAGATAGTGAACGAGGTTTAACTGTTTGAATGCTGAACTGCAAAATGCACCTGAGAGTAATTAATCATAAAACACTTCACTTGGTTGGGATGAAGTGACCTCTTTGAGCGAAAGAAATAAGAATTCTTCGCCTACCGAGACTTGGATAGATAACCAACAAACCTAGAAACAATGTTGTTTACTTGTCCAAACTAAATGTGCTCATATGCTGCTTGATTCTACAGCGCCAGTGCTGTTTACTTATCCAAACTGAAGGTGTTGCCTATTGTCAACACATTGCTGGTTACTAATCCAAACTAAAGATGTGTTGATAGAAGGGTTATGATAGTTAGTGTTTTTCTTTGGGATGTATAAGGGTTTTGCAGAGAGAGTTTTCGCGTAGAGTGTTTGAGTTGTTTGTTGAGTTGAATGTGGCTTTCCACGTTGCATAACCTCTTCTATTATACAACATTTTCCTGAATATTCTCTCTTTTATCTCTTTAATCCCCTCGTTAGCCAAGACTCATCTCTATCCAATCTCGACATCTTTGATTCAAATCAGGCTAGTTCTTTTATGCGATTAATTCATCATTATCTAACCAATAATGAATTCTGATCCTTAGAATAATTCACATCTGAACATAGCTCATTCTAATAATCCTTTCACGGTCCCACTTCTATGAAAACTAGTTCGAATCAATTCTCTTCAGCTCACTGGTCTGAATGATCGTTACTAGATCGAGGATTATGGCTTTTCAATTCAGGTTAGCCCATTCTCAATGGCGGAGCTAGAAATTTACAATGACAGGGCCATACAATAGAAGCTTCAAAAAATTGGTCATGCTTTTACTTATATATTCCAATTTATAATTTCTTTTTTGCAAAAACTTCATTTCAAATCAACCAATCAATACAAAAACCTAAAAATCCTAATAAGTCCAAGATGAGAAAAATACTGATATGATTAATTTCGTGATACAACCAAGTGCGATAAAGGGTGCTTGACCAAGCTTGGACACATGATAAGCTTTGATTTAAGAGATATGAAGTTTAAGGGGAAGGCGCTTGCGTGTTTGATTCTTCAACTTGTTTGAGAATTAGCATGCTAACTTTTTCTTAAGAGAACGGAACACAAACAATGTTGGTTTGTGTCAATTTAATGAAATTTGATTAAATGTCTCCTTATTTTATTTGTCTAGCCAATATAGGGATCAAAAGAAATTTCAAAGGAGGGATTTTATATGTTATTGGGGTCAGTAGCAACCAAAGCCTCGATTTTGGCTCTGCCACTACCCATTCTTGACCCAAGTTGTTATTTCAGGTCCAAATAGCAACAAATAGACAAATGCAAATTATCTTTTATTTTCTTTGTTGCCTTCTTACTGTAAAATAATAAATACAAATTAATCAAAGATAAAAAATAACATATTTTGCTAACATTAGTTGTTCACACAAATACTTAACCTCGCTGATCGATATGATATAAAACTCACATGCTTGGCACATTTTTAAGAAGGGCTTTAATTATTGGTCAAAAGACGATGGGTAACTCTGAGTAGCTAGCTTCGGCTCTTGTTTTTTGGGGATGATGTGTTCACCAAGTGTGGCAGCGTCTATTGTAATCCCGTGCCTTTACTTTGTTGTTAGTTCCTTTGCTGCATTAGCCTTTGCGACTTTCTTTGTTCTTGGCTGGCCTCTATGCCTTGGTATTGTATCCTTGGTTCAAAAAAAAAAAAAAAAAAAAAACTCTTTCAATTAAAAGAACGCAAAATTATTATGTGAAAAATAGGTGCGTTGATTAAATTACCATAATAAAAAGTTAAATACAAAAAGTGGGTCAAAAGATAATGAGTAACTCCTTCCATTAATATTGTGCATATTTTTTTTTAACCAACGGTGTTATCTATACTGAGACAAAAGGAGTGAGTTTAGGATGTGTTTGTTTGACCGGATTAGGGGGGACTAGATTAGACTAGTCTCATGTTTGGTTTGCACAAGGATTAGGTTTAATGGGATTAGACCGGACACGCTCTGACTAAGTCCTTCATTAGAAAAGCTTAGCGAGACCCCCCAATCAGTAGGGGATTGCAAAAACCATTTGCGTCCTTTCCTCCTCGCGTCCTTGTCTAGCCGTCCTTCTTGTGCCTTTGTCCTAGTTTGCTCGACCAACCTCGCCGAACCACCCCACCAACGGCGACGATCGTCGATGAGATGTACAAATTCTCGGCTCTGCACTTCTTTGGGTTTAGTCTGAGCTACATAAAAGATGAGGACGACAATGATAAGCGCAAGGCTGAGTTTGAGCTCTCCACCGGCGGCGGCATGGTTATTCACGTCAATTGGAGGAGGGGATGGGGGTGGGTCATCAGAGAAGAGAGTTTTGGAGGAGGAGACGATGGTGGGGTCGAAGGAACATGGACAAATTTGGTTGACTAAGATCCGCAATTGAAAATGGAGGCTCGCGGCTGGAGGTTTGATTCGCAGATGGAGGCCTCAATGACGCAGATGGATGCCTGATTTGATTACCCTTCGTGGGAAATTTATTGCCAATACGTGGCTTTTGAGAAATTGAGGCTATAAATCTTTGGTTTTTACTAGAGAACATGAATTTTTGGGGTAGATTATGAGTTAATTTGCCAATTCTTCCTCTGGATAATATGCAGTTTAGAATTTGACTGCAGGTTAGTTGAAATTGAAGTTGGTTGAAATAGATTGAAAATTTGGTAGAATTTGGGAACTGGAAATTTTAGTTGAAATTGAAGTTGGTAGAATTTAGGAACTGGAAATTTTGGTTGAAATTTTGATGTTGGTTGAAATTGAAGTTGAAGCAAATAACATGGATATTTTTTTTATGTATCACCGGTTGATTTTTCCCTTTTTTTTTATAATTATTTTTCTTCTTAGTCCGACACTGCATCAAACACTTCATTAAATCAATCTAGCTTAGTCTAGTTTAAGTCAGTTAAGCTTAGTCTTTGAAGGTAGTCCAGTCCGAGATAATCTGGTGTAACAAACGCGCCTTTAGTTTCATAATAAACTAAAAAAAAATATGGTTCAAATTCTTATTTGCAATAATCAAACTTAAAAACTTTTATTTACAAGTAAAGATGTTAGACCGTAATACAACTTAACTATACCATACATAATTATTCTAAAAAAAAAACACGTGCATTAAATTAACATAAGAAAAGGTTCAATAAAAAAAGTGGGTCCAAAATATGAATTGGTGCGCAGTAGCAGTCCACCTTCCGACCTCCTTCGTCACATAAATTGCAGACGGACTTCTTTGTCCGAGTAAAATCCCAGAGAGGCAGAGCAACGATGGGAGGTGGTCAGAGGCGGACAACCCAGAGCCAAACGATGCTGTCTTCGTCCTCGTCGCTGTCCTCATGCTGGTCGCATTTCTGGTCGTCGGCTCTCAGAACCAAACCCTTGGTCTCTCCGTCGGAATCCGCCGTCCGCACCAACTCCGGCGATGGCCTTGTCCGTCGCCTCGGCATGTTTGACCTCATACTCCTCGGCGTCGGCGCTTCTATTGGAGCCGGGATATTCGTCGTCACCGGCACTGTCGCCAAAGACGCCGGTCCTGGTACGACACCCGCAACTCTTCAATTAATTTTTTATTTTCATAGTAGGCTAATTGAGCTGAGATTAAGCTGGAAAACTTTGTTAATTGCAGCATCATATATGCTAATGGAGTCTGGAAATGATATAAAACAGTAATTTAATCTTGTTAAAATCCCAATTTAACATCTTTGCTGCAATTAAGCTGAGAAATGCTGAGGAGACTCTTCATAGACCCTCTGCCGCCTCATGTTTTTGGCACAATGTTTTATAATGTTGCCGCGAGAATTGATGTAAACTGTGAGGTGGCAGAGAGTCAATCGAGAGTCCCATTTTGGGAGAGTCTCCTTAGCATTTCTCCTAGTAAAATCATAAATTCAATTTATGACAAATTTGGAATTGGGAATTTTTGACTACTGAACACTGTCCTAGACTTTCCTCTAATGGTACGGAGTGGTTTTCGAATTTTGATGTGCCAATTTTTGCTATGATGGGTTCTGTTTTTGTTAGACTATAAGAGATTTGTTATCATGATGTAGGGGTCACTATTAGTTTCATTCTTGCCGGAGCATCCTGCGTGTTAAATGCACTCTGTTACGCGGAGCTAGCATCTCGCTTCCCTGCCGTTGTTGGTGGAGCATACCTTTACACATACACGGCTTTCAATGAGCTCACTGCTTTTCTTGTTTTCGCACAACTTATGCTCGACTATCATATTGGTGCCGCTAGTATAGCCCGGAGCTTAGCAAGCTATATCATCACAATTCTGGAACTTTTCCCAGTTTTCAAGGACCACATTCCAGACTGGATTGGACACGGTGGCCAAAAGTTCCTTGGGGGAGCTATATCAATTAATGTATTAGCTCCAATTCTCCTTGCACTTCTTACGATAGTCCTGTGTCGTGGTGTGGGAGAATCGTCTGCCGTGAACTCATTTATGACTGCAATGAAGGTGCTCTTTCCATGCATTTTTATTTTTATTTTTTAGTATATGAATTCCGCCACTTAAAATATATGACTGAAGCAGGTGTATTTATAGAATATCGA